>NW_022631091.1:7751785-7973137 GCF_010015895.1 Lontra canadensis
GACCCCGAACCCAAGCAAGGAGTTCCCATGTGTGCAGACCCCGAACCCAAGGACGGAGTTCCCATGTGTGTGGACCCCGAACCCAAGCAAGGAGTTCCCATGTGTGCGGACCCCGAACCCAAGCAAGGAGTTCCCATGTGTGCGGACCCTGAACCCAAGCAAGGAGTTCCCATGTGTGCGGACCCTGAACCCAAGCAAGGAGTTCCCATGTGTGTGGACCCTGAACCCAAACAAGGAGTTCCCATGTGTGCGGACCCTGAACCCAAGGACAGAGTTCCCATGTGTGCAGACCCTGAACCCAAGCAAGGAGTTCCCATGTGTGCGGACCCTGAACCTAAGCAAGGAGTTCCCATGTGTGCGGACCCTGAACCTAAGCAAGGAGTTCCCATGTGTGCGGACCCTGAACCCAAGGACGGAGTTCCCATGTGTGCAGACCCTGAACCCAAGCAAGGAGTTCCCATGTGTGCGGACCCTGAACCCAAGCAAGGAGTTCCCATGTGTGCGGACCCTGAACCCAAGCAAGGAGTTCCCATTTGTATAGATCCTGAATCTAGGCAAGGAGTTCCCATATATGCATACACTGCAGTCAAGCAAAAGTTACCTCTAGGGGCAGATCCTGAATTTAAACTGGAAGCACCCATGTGTACAGACCCTGCAATTAAACAAGACCGCATGCATATGGAGCCTGAAGTCAAACAAGTAACTATGGTTTCAGACCCTGAAATCTTAAAGGTACGTAGCTATGCCTATCTGAATCTGGGATGTCATGATTGAAAATATACCCGTTGACGGATTGATGGATTTGCCAGTGAATATTTATTGACTTCTTGCATAGTTAAGGCACTGTGGGGGACATAGGGCAGGACCTAGCAGTGTAGTTAGTAGGTAGGACATGTGCACTGGCAGCTCACATTATAAAGTGTGCTTCATATTGGTGCTTGCCTGTCCTAGAAGAGAGCTCTGGGAATTGGAAGGAGAGTGATCACTGGGCTAAATACAGAGAGATGTTCCTGAAGAGGTAGGAGTGAACCAGACCTTTGGGAGCTGGACTAGGTAACAAATAGGCAAATACGTGTTGCCTTGGGGTACGAGGTAGACCAGTAGGCTGGAGTATGGGGTCTGAGGGGAGATACGGGGAGAGAGGTTGGAAAACGTGGAGTGTAGCCAGATTGTGAAGACTGTTAACATGCCCCACTAGGAGTTAGGACTTAATTCTCAAAGCGACATAGAGCCCTTGAGGTTTTTATGGTGGGTTACTAGTTACTAACCATGTGTGAGGTTCTGTGCTAGGTGGGTTACACATATCATCTCTTTTTTTGTTGTTTTTGTTTTGTTTTGTTTTTAAGATTTATTTACTTATTTGACAGACAGAGATCACAGGTAGGCAGAGAGGCAGGCAGAGAGAGAGGGGGAAGCAGGCTCTCCGCTGAGCAGAGAGCCTGACATGGGGCGCGATCCCAGGACCCTGAGACCAACCATGACCTAAGCTGAAGGCAGAGGCTTAACCCACTGAGCCCCCCAGGTGCCCCTACACATGTTATCTCATACCGACAAACCTGTTGTTCCCAACAGTCCCCATCTTCTGTCCACTTAGACAAGTTACAAACCTGGGAATTCTCTCTCCTGTTTTTTATAACTCTTCTCTCCTGTAACTAGTCAGTTAGTCTCATCACCTAGTGTAGGCTGCTGCTTTCCTGGGTTACTCAGGAATCTAACAACTCTTCTGTGTAGACTTTGGCCCCTTCCGATCCACTTACTGTGGTGCATGCAGAAATAAAGCCCTTTGTTTGGGTTCCATAACTCTTTGAAGAGTAGAAACAGCAAACTTAAGCAGGCTACAGCCTGCCATTACCTCACCATGGCCACTTTTCCAGCTGGTCTGTCGTGGCCCTGCAGGTGCTCTTCTGCCTCCCGGAGAACTCCCTGCCCCCATGCTAGGTAATGCCTACTAGTCTTTTCTGTCATGGCTGGGGGGTCACCTACTCGGAGATGGCCCCTGGCCTTCTGCCGTTTGGCACCTGCTGTGACATACACCTCACTGGAGCTTCATGCTTGCAACAGTGCTGTGAGGGCGGGGGTCTTGTTTCTTTCTTTTCACTGTGGAGCCCCTTTCGCCTGTCACACTGTCTTGTAGTAGCTGCTCAGGAAGCCTTAAAGGCTGTATTCCTTTTCTCTTGTACCTGCCTCTCCTTGAGTGACGCTCGCCCTCCTTCCCGTACAAGTCCATGAGTTCTTCTGTCTTGAAAAGTCTCACCTCTTTCTCTATTGCTTGCGTTGTAGCAGATAAGCTAACTTGCTAACATAAAAAGTTATAGTGAAAAATAGGATGTGATGTGTCTGTTAAGAGAGTTATAGGTGAAAAAGTATTAAAGGGTTAAAATTATCCTACCTGGAAGCATCCTTAAGTGCTTCATAGAAGTAAAAGAATGTGGGTTAGAAATTGGAGGGAGGGCAGGATTAGAACTCCAGGTGGAAGTGTAGTCAGACAGTAGGAAGAAGTACAGGTGGGCGGGTGGAGTGGGGGGTGGGGAGGCCAGATCCCAGCAGAGAACTAGAAGTCATCTGAACAGACTCATTACTCAAAGTCAGGAAAATGAACAGAGAAGGACTAAATCTAACTTTGCTTAAATTCATTTGGTTTTACTATGAGGTTGGCTGTGGGAATGCTGGTTTAATATCGACCATGCAGAGTGGATTCTCCACTAGTGACCAGAGGGCACTCTCCGCATTGTTTCCCTTAATTGTCCCACGGCTCGGATGCTGGACGCACTTGCCTCCATTACCACATGAGGAGACAGGTGTGGAAAGGCTAAATGACATCATCTGTAGTCACACAGCTCGTACTTGGCAGAGCCCAGGTTTGAACCCAGTCCTCTGACTGCCAGTCTGACCCTTCACAAGATGACATCTGTGTTCCCTGATGACATGTGGAGGGGTGAGACTGTCACGGTCAGTTGTGTAGAGGCACGAGCATGGAGGAATTTGTCAGGAAGCCTCCCTGCACCTGGACTTAGGCCTGCTTCAGAGGTGGCACGAGATGTAGGCCTTGGAGCCCCTGGAGCAGTTTGCCTGAAGGACAGGATGGGGAAAGGCACACAGGTAGAGGAACAGCAGAGCCAAAGTAGAGCACGCAGGCTGCCTCCCTGTCTGGAAGAGGGCCAGTCTGCTTCTTGGCTGGCCCGGAGCTCCTGCGGAGCACGACCTGGCCCCTGCTGGTTCCCAACTCACACCCATTTCCCATTTGTGTATGGCGTGCACATGTCCTCTCTGGGCGTGAACTCTTCATGGACCCTGACTTCCATTCACCATCCCAACAGGACCCGTCCTTGGCCTTTGCTCTTTTACTGGATACTCTGGTCATCTCACCCAATTTCCAGTAAAGAGAGTTCTGACAGATTGGGTGAGACCACAAAGGGCAGCATGTGTATCATGAAAGAATTTAGGACTTGGTTTTTATACACGTGGAGGAGGTATTGGATATCTATAGACAGGAGTGTTTAAAGATGTACCTGATCACATATACCTGTGATCAGTACATGTTTCTTGAAACATTGGTTATATTGCAGAGAATGCACTGGTGTGGCTGTTGCAGAAACCAAGGTAGAACACAAAAGAGCTAGAATTAGGACAATGGCAAAGGGAAGGAAGAAACGTTCAAAAGTAAGTCTTGCTATGGACGTTAAGGGTCATTCTGTGTTCTGAGATGGGAGTCGCCATGACTTAAGGATGGGGAGGAAAAGTTTGACACAGAGGGTAGCTGGGAAAGACCATCCATCCGATGCTTAGAAAACGGGCCTCAAGTTCCATTACTGGACAGGAGACAGCCATCTGGAAGTCATCTGACTGTACGTGGTCATGGAAACCCTCCAAGGAGAGGATTGGGTAGGATGGAGCCTTCTGAAAACATCCACTGAGAGAGAGGTGGTCCGACCAGGAGGGGAATGAGGAATGGTGACCCCAGCGGAAACCCAAGGAGGCAGGTTTCAAGAATGAGAGGAGAAATGGCCAGGACTGCCAAGTGCTACAGAGTAAAGTGGAAACGGGGTCATGTGGCTTTTGGGGTTGGCAGTTAGGAGGGGTTCAAGGCCTGAGAGAGCCATTGTCACACTGGGGCCTGGTGGAGGTCAGATGGCCAGGGTTTGAAGAGTACCTTGGAGACAAAAGCCAGAGCTGGGGGGTGCTTGCTCCTTCAGGAAGTTTGGCGGTGGAAGAGCCTCGGATGGGGAAGAGGGGAGGAGAGTGGTGGGAAGCCTGCCTGCAGGGGAAGTCGGGCCATTGTGAAGGGACTGACCACATGTTGGCCGCGCTACAACTCTCCTGTTGGTTGTGGGCTTCATGAGGTCTTTGAAGATAATTGTGTGAAGTTTCTTCAGTTCTCCTTACATTTTTCCTTAAAATTTGTTCGCAGTGGAGTCTTCTAGCCCTATCAGATAGGTAACCCTAATTTCAACACATAAGTATTTCAACCCCACACAATCTCCTAGAAACCCTTCGGTGGAAGGCTGTAGCGCATGGCTGTTACCCTAGGCACGTACCATGGCCAGAGAGCTATGTGGTTTCCATAATGTTGGATACACTGAATTACTATGTTAGGATTTTTAGATTAGGTGAATATGTTAAGGTTTTTCCATGTGTGGAGTGCTGTATAGATCTACAGTTAAGGGCAGAAGTAAAAGGTACTTATTAGATGATTCTGATCTAATTAGTGAGTTAAAGTTCTAATTATAGAGAACTTACCTGAAAAACCCTGTATTCCCTCAGATTCTATACACTTGGCAAAACTGAAGATTTCTTGATAGGGTGAATACGGTTTGTTACAACTTTCTAGATAGATTTGTTAAAATACATCTCTCTTGAAAATGAAAAAGACTCAAATGGAAGAGGGAATAGGAAAATAAGTTAGAAGCTATTTTGCCTCAAAAGGATTGTTAAAAACATAACTATAATGTTGGTAGATTCAGTATCAAAAGGAGCACATAGAGAAATAGTTCACTTCCATTAGAGAATCAAATAAAAATCCTTTAAAAAATATTTTTTAACCTTACTTACCTTAAAGTTGCAAGCTTTCTGCTATCCTGATTACAAGACATTTCAGTAAGGAGATAGACGTTTGATAATACGTGCAGCCTCGTGACAGTGGTGACACTGGGGACCACGTGCTGTGGGCCAGGCCTTGTGTGCCGCTCTCACTAACCGTCTGCGTTGACGCATTTAACCCTCAGGATAGCTCTGTGAGGTTGGCACTTTGATTAAACCTGCTTTATAGCTGAAGAACGGAAGGAAAGAGTAAGACTCCATTCTATAAAAACGAATCAAAATGACTAAAACTGCTTAAAAGTATGTATAACGAGAATACTGATTCACAGGGTTTTTGACATTCCAAGTTGTCCTAACACCACATTTTAAATGCCTTCTGTGGCAGACTGTTTGGATTTGAATTTTGAGTAGTAATCTAGATAAATCACTCCTATACTAGTAAGAATGTTCTTCACAGGGGCTCCTGGGTGGCTCAGTGGGTTAAGCATCGGATTCTCTGCTCAGGTCGTGATCTCAGGGTCCTGGGGTCAAGCCCTGCACCAGGCTCTCTGCTCAGCGGGGAGTCTGCTCCCCACCCCTCCGCCGCTGCCTGCCTCTCTGCCTGCTTGTGATCTCTCTCTCTGTCAAATAAATTAATAAAATCTAAAAAAAAAAAGTTCACAGAAAAAAATAAAAGCTGTATGTAGATTACTATAGGCCTTTGATCTTAGCTCTTTTTTTTTTTTTTAAGTATTTTATTTCTTTACATGTGAGAGTGAGCACAAGCAGGGGGGGAGGGGAAGGGTGAAACAGGCTCCCTACCGAGCAGGAAGCCAGACGCACAGACGCATGGCTCTGTCCCAGGACCCTGGGATCATGATCTGAGCCTAAGGCAGAGGCTTAACTGACTCAGCCCCTCCGGCGCCCCTTAGCTCCTTTTTTTAAGGAGAAAGTGGAATGCAGCCCTGTGTCTCGTCACCTACCTTGTGCCCACATTGCTGGTTGCAAGGCAGAAACGTGGTGTGCAGTACATGTCTGCTCAGTGAGGAATTACTGAACAGGTGAGCGACTGTGGTACAGTTTGTGACCCCAGCAAAGTTCAGTTTACTAGGGGAGGTCAGACCAGATACCTACTATAGGACCCGTGTGGGATGAGCCCCATTAGGCAAGGGGAGGTGAGTTCCGGTTGGGAGCAGAAGGTGAACCCTCATGAGAGAGGGGCTTATGAAGTGGGAGGGCAGGAAGGCCCTGAGAGGCGCCTTTCCTGGAGCCCAAGTGCGGATGAAGAAGGTGTGAGTATTCCTGAGGAGCAGAGAAGGTGCTCTCTTGGGACTGGTTTCTGCAAGGTGGCTTGGTGTCATGGGAAGAGGACACTGGGGCCTTGAAAGTTAGGGTGAAGGTGCTTTGAGGAGGGCAGTGACTGGACCTGTTTCTAGGAAGACAGGATGTTGGGCTGGAGAGCAGGGAGTGGGCTTGGTGCGGTTCGAGTCTCACAGTGACGCCTCCCGACAGGAGCACAGAAGGCCGGGTGCTGCGAAGTCAGTGCGGTGGGTCTGGTGGGCGGTTGGAGGTGGAGGAGGTGTAATGGACAGCTTGGAGCCTCCAAGGGCCAAGGAAAGGAATCAGGGACAGCTTCGTGCCATGAGTCTGAGGGACCACGACCCCACTTCCGAGGGCCTGAAAACACCGGTGTTGATTTTTCCTTCTGAAGGTTACCATTTGTTTCCGAGGGGAAAGCAGTTGTGTTTGGATTTTGTGCAGGTTGCTAGAGCGCACCACGTCCAGGCCGAGAGCTACCTGGTGTACAACATCATGAGCAGTGGGGAGATCGAGTGCAGCAACACCCTGGAGGACGCCCTGGACCAGGCCCTGCCCAGCCAGGCTTTCGTCTACCGCCCCGTGCGGCAGCGCGTGTACGCCCTCCTGTTGGGGGACGGCAGAGGTGAGCCACCCGGCCTCTCCGCGAGGCCCGAGACACAGACCAGGTCGAGTTGAATGCGTTCTTTGCAGAACACAGAGATAATTAAAAGGGTTTTTGTGTCTCTGCAAAATCTGTAATTGAGAAGAGCACTCGCATCTGTGCGACGTTAAGGGTAATCGCCGTGGGACGGCTCTAATTAGCAGACCACTGAGCAGTATTCATCAAAAGAGGAGTGCATTGTTTTTATAAAATGTAGTTTTATTCCTTAAAAGGATTTGTGTTTTCTGGAAAAACACCCTGTACTCCTGCAGGAGTGTGGGGTGTGTTTATTATTAGAAGACAATGTCTACTTATTTTTCTTCCAAATGTGATTTTCATAAAACAATTCCATAAAATCTAGTACATCATATTTTAAAGTATAAACAAAATTTTCCTTTAGAGTATTTGTATTTAGGTTTTTTTCATCTATATTTTCCTTGTGTAGCAACAGCAAGAGTGTAGGGAGAGGACTGTCAGTGGCCAGAGCAGGAAAGTTGGGGGGCCTTCATCACCATTTGGAAAATCCTCTTTTTGGAAGAGTTGGGGGTCATGGGGGTAGAGAAAGGCTCTTCATGGTAGAGATGAGTGATGCTTCACGCATGTAATTACCTCTGAGGTGAGGTCCTGTTCACCTGCGACTAGCGTCCAGGGACTCTGGCCTCACTGGACAGCGCTTAGATGAGAAACAGGGCTGTGCACACCGTGATTGGGACCGGAGGCAGGAGCAGTAAGATCCCACTGAAACCGCGTCTGTGGTCCTTTTGCCTAAACACCATTCTTTCCAGACATACCAATATTAGTATTAATGTCACGCTGTTGTTCCAGGAAGTAAGCATTTACATAGCCTGCGGGTCGTGACAGTCAGATGGAAGTGCTGTCCTTGTCCTTGGCTCTGTTGCTGTGGAGCAGCGGGGCTCTCTGGACCCAGCTTTCATTAGAGTCTTCGCACCTACTGCCTTGTCCCACGTGTGCTGTCCCAGTCCAGAGGCTTATGTGCCCTGAGAAAGGCGTGAGAAAGACGTTTACACTAACTGAACAACAGAAACCAAAGGACCTATGGAATAAACTTTGGGACCAGATAGTATTTAAATAATTTTTTCTATTTCTTTTTCTTATGTGGTTCTTTCTCCATATTCTTTCTTAACTACAAGTGATTTCGCATTGATTGTCATGATTAAAAAAAAGATAATCATGAAAAAAATTTTACATTGTAGAGTATTTGCCTGGGATTTTTATTTTTTAGTTTTTAATTTTTTTTTAAAGGTCTTTATTTCTTTGAGAGAAAGAGAGTGAGAGAGAGCATGAGTGGGGCAGGGGACAGGGAGAGACCGGTCCCCCACTGAGCAGGGAACCTGATGCGGGTCTGGGTCCCGAGACCCCGGGATCATGACCTGAGCCACGGGCAGACGCTTCACTGACTGAGCCCCTAGCACCCCTCATTAGTGCGGTTTTATTAACTGCACTACAGACCTTAATCAGTTTCGTCATCTTTTACATTCACTCATTTATTTATTTCTGTGTGTGTAGTTTATGGGTTCTGTTCGATGTCGGGTACAGAATTGGTCCGTCCCCATGAAGGAACTGAACTCTCTCATGCTGCCCCTTTGTGTCCTGCCCTCTGGCTCTGTCCCCTGTTCACCACTGGTTTGTCCTCCATCTCTGTATCTTGGTTTTTGCAAGAATGTTGAATGAATGTTTGGTCATGTCAAGAATGTCACGTACGTGTAATCTTTTGAGATTATGCATATGTTTCAAATCTCATAATATGATTCTTTTCCTTTAAACCAGGGGCTGGCAAACTTCTGTGAAGGGCCAGATGATGATACATATTTCAGACTTTGAGGGCCCCTGTAGTCTGTGTGACAAGTACATTCTGCTACTGCGGTGTAGACACGAGTGTCACAGGAGTGTAGCTGTGTCTCCATAAAGCTTAATCTACTTTTCCCATATTGCAAAATTTGAATTTTATATAATCTTCCTTTATCACAAAATACTCTTCTTTTGATAATTTTCTAATCTAAAGTAATGTGAGTTTATTATAGTTTTCAGACTGTATAAAAACAAGCAAATCAGATTTGGCCCATTGACTGTCATTTTCCAACCATTATATTAAACAGTCACTTGCCTTTTAGAGGAGTTTACAAATGAGAAGTCTCTTAAGTGCACCATTTCTGGTGCTTTCCATTTCTTTGTGTAGATCCAAATGTCTTTTGGTATCAGCTTTCTTTATTTAGAGAACTTGCTTTTACATTTCTGTTGGTGCTCATTTTATTTCCTAATTTTTTCCCCTGAAAATATCTTTATTTCAGAAGTATAGTTTTGCTGTATATATAATTTTAGGTATTTTGTTGTTGTTCAGCACTGCAAGGATGTTATGTTGTCTCCAGGTCGTCCATACTGTTGTTCCCCATCTGTAACAAGTGTGTTTCCCTCCGGTTGTCCTAAGGTTTTTCTCTTGAGCACTGGTTTCCAGCAGTTTGATTAAGCTGAGCTTTGGACTGATACACTCTGTTTATTCTGCTTGGGATTCCTGAGCTTTTTAGACCAAAGAGTTTATATTTCCTATCACGTTTGAGGGAAAAGTGGATTCTGTTCCATCAAACATTGTCTCCTGACTGTTGTTTTCCCCCTCACTCCGGGCCTCCCAGTTCCATGCTTGATTTACTGCTCATGGTGCCCATTACACACCCTGGCTTGCCCTCCAGCCTCTTTTTTCTGTGCTTCCATGTGAGTCAGTCCTGCTGCCCTTGCTTCAGGTTCGCTGAGCCTTTCTTCTGTGACACCTGCTCTGCTGTTAGCCCGTCCAGTGCAATGTCTCAGTCTTCTTCCCCTGCGCCCCCATGCTCAGGTTTGCCTTTCAGTTCTTAAATTTGGGGCGCCTGGGTGGCTCAGTCATTAAGCGACTGCCTTCGGCTCAGGTCATGATCCCAGGGTCCTGGGATCGAGCCCCACATCGGGCTCCCTGCTCAGTGAGGAGCCTGCTTCTCCCTCTCCCACTCCCCCTGCTTGTGTTCCTTCTCTCACTGTGTCTCTCTCTGTCAAATAAATAAAATCTTTAAAAAAATAAATAAATCCTTAAATTTATGCAGTACCTGTTTTCAAGACCTTGTCCACTAATTCCATCAGCTCCCTCTCTTCTGGGCCTGTGCCTGTTTATTGACTTTATCCTCATAAGGGGGCATGTGTTTCTGCTTATTCTCAAACCCACTGTGTTTTGATCGCAGCCTAGAAGATTCTGGATCTGTGAAGGGTATTGTGTTCTGTCAGGCAGTAAATTTACCTGATCCTTTCAGGGATTGCCTTAAGCTTTACTAGGCTGGGTCTGTGGGGACTTTCACTCTGGAGCTGGAATGATGATGATCATGAGCTGCTCCTGGGGCTTGGCCTTCCTGGGCTGTCTGTCACCTGAGTGCTAGGTGTCTAATGAGGGTCTCTGCACATTGGCTGGTAGGACTCTGATGCTGTGGAGCTCTGTAGGGTCCACTGGTTACACGGCGGGGCCGACCTGTTGTCGTCTTGTCCAGCCTCCCTGCGTTTTGCTCTGGACACATTGGAGCTCAGTTCTCAACGAGGTCCTCAGGGTCACCTCTTCAGATTTTGGAAGCTCCTTTCTGCGCAGTGCCCGCTCTAGTGTTCTGTGCTACAGGCCCTTGACTGTCATACAGGCCCTTGACTGTCACACAGTCCTGAGCTGCAGACTGTGTCTGCTTGTTTCAGAGACTCTCTTGTTCTGGTCGGACGCTCTCTTCCCAGGCTGCAGTCTTTGCAGAGCCTCTGTCCAGCTCAGGAATGTGGTGGCTGCAGAAATGTGTCCAGAAATGGAGGTGTCGGTGAGAAGACTGGTCAGGCAGGTCTGCCCCCATCTCTGCCATCTCCCACCCTACTCTGCCCCTGCTCCAACCCCTGCTCTCTGCCACCCCCACCGTGTGGAAGGCCCTTACACCGCGTTTAGCCTTTTTACGCCCAAATGGTCCCGTTCAACTTGCATTGCTCTAGAAACTTTATCCATGTTGACAAATACAACTTGTTTTTCTGGCTCAGGCCAGTCTTCTGATTAATTCTGTTTGTCCCTTCTGAACGTAAAAACTAACCTCCCCCACCCCAGACTAACTTCCTCATCAGAAGTCAGTTCTCTGAAAGAAGCATGTGCTTTTTATTCTAAGCTTCTCACGGTTTATGTGCTTGTTTGCCTGATGGCCCTTGTCCCCACTGGCTGTCAGCTGAGCTAGCAGAAACTGTTCAGGTGGCATCAGCAGATTCCTGGTGTAAATTAGGTGACTGACACATGTTTTTGAGTTTATGTTTGGAATATTAGCCTTTCAGGAGTGTTTCAATTTAGCGCAGCTTTCCTCAGGAAAGGGTAATGATAATGGTTGAATTGCAGATGGCAGGAGCACGAGCTGAGCCGCTTTCTCTGAGCCCAGCCTGATGGACAAGTGGGAACCACTTGTTTAAAGTGAGGGTTTTTTTGAACCAAAGGCATCTTTAACTCCACGGGTGTAGACCCTGAGCCCTAGATCCAGCCTCTTACACTCGCACAGCTGTAGACACTGGAGGTCTGAGCCAGAAGGCACGGGCACTGGATAGATCCCTCATTATGGCTACACGTTGGAGAGCTTGTCCGATGATGTGGGGGTGCTTGGCTGGCAACACTCCTACAGGGGTTTTGTCAGAGGATTGTGTGCTGTTTCGATGGCCGTGTCGTGTTATGGCCCCAGGAGGGGAGCATCCCGTAGTCATCACCTTGACTTTATAACAGTTCTTACTTCAGATCCCAACTCTGTCTCCTCGTGAACGTCTTCGCTTACTGTGTCACTGTGAAGCCTTGTATATTTTAGGAAACAGAAAAGAACTGGAAAGATGCCAAAGGCAGAGCCTGTCCTGCTCCCCTCCTTTATGTCTGTGTAGTTAGCAGAGCTGGGGAAGAGCTGCCTGCTTGCTCAGTGACACTCTGGGAAGCCCCCCCAGCTGGAGGAGGCTGGTGGCCTCAGGACACAGTCCAGGCGTGCGGCGCCTTCACAGAGTGCCTACAGGCCAGCAGCTCATTAACATCCGAGGTCTGTTTGTACAAAAAAAAAAGTACGTGTGGGAAATTTTTAAATTTTTTTCAGGACTCAGGCCATATATAAATACAGATTAAACCAGCCTTATATTACAGATCTACAAGGACAAATATTTTTCTTTAAAAGCCTGAGGGATGGTTTATGAAACTTAAAAATTGAGCGATTGTAATCAACGACTTCTCCTCTCTCTCCCCTTGCCTGCCGCTGCCCCCAGCGTCTGCCCACAGGCCCTCCCTGCCCTTGCAGGCCAAGTGAGTGGTCAGCGGAAGCTAGCTGGAGCTTCCATGGGGGACGGGCTGCGAGAGTGGACCATTGCACAGCTTTGCTCCAGGGAAAATATCTTCATTACATACAGGAGATCGTAGAGTGTGGATCGAGGAGTCTATTGTTTGGGAATAGCAGAAGACCAAGTTTGATCATGTCATTTTTCCATTTTCCATATAAAATATTACAGCTTGGGGCGCCTGGGTGGCTCATTGGTTAAGCCTCTGCCTTCGGCCCAGGTCATGATCCCAGGGTCTTGGGATCGAGCCCCGCATCAGGCTTTCTGCTCAGCGGGGAGTCTGCTTCCTCCTCTCCCTCTGCCTGTCTCTCTACTTATTTGTGATCTTTCTGTCAAATAAATAAAATCTTAAAAAAATATATTACAGCTTGAAGGGAGTTAAACTAGCAAGGACTTCTCTCATCTTTATCCCTTTGAACACAGAGCCGAGCAAATTGAAAGTTCGAGTGAGAAAATCAACTTTTTTTTTTTTGGAATTGCCAAACTCAAGTTTCCTCTTCTCTTTCTTGATTTTTAGGCATTTAAGAAGATTATTTCATTCTAATTCAGATTAACCAAATTGTTGTAAACATTTCTGCTATAGTTTCAAAGTGCACACCAGGCTAAAACCTTTGAAATTTTGTCTTTCCTATTTAAGCAGTTTTATTTATTCATTTTTAAATTTTTAATTGAGGTATAGTTGATATAAAGTACTGTATTCATTTCAGGTGGACAACGTGACGACCCGACGTTTGTATAAATTCTGAGGTGCTCAGCACATTGGGTCTGGTCGCTGCCGGTCACCGCATACGCTACTTCCAGGGTTGTTGACGCGTTCCCTACGCTGTGATTTCATCTCCATACCTTGGTTGTTTTATGACTAGAAGTCTGTGCCTCTTAATCTCCTTCCCCTGTTTTCATCCATCGTCTCACCCCCCCTTGTCTCTGGCAGCCACCGCTTTCTTCTCTGTATTGAGGAGTTATGTTTCTGTTTGTTCATCTGTTTTGTAGATTACACATACAAGTGAAATGATTTGGTATTGGTGTTTGTCTGGCTTATTTCGCTTAGCGTGGGACCTTCTGGATCCATCCATACTGTACAAAATTTCATTGTTTTTTAGGGCTGACTGATACTCTTCTGTGTGTGTGTGTGTGTGTGTGTGTGTTGCACGCACCAGCTCTTTGTCCGTCCATCAGTCAGTGGACACTTGGGCTCTTGCCGTATCTTGGCTGTTATAAATAATGCTGTAGCAAACATAGGGGTTCATAGATCTTTTCAAATTTGTGTTTTCATTTTCTTCGGGTAAATGCCCAGAAATGAAATTACTGTATCACATGGTAGTTCTACTTGTAATTTTGTGAGGACCCTCCGTGCTGTTCTCCAGAGTGGCCACACCAGCTTGCATTCCCACCAACAGTGCACAAGGGCTCCCCTTTCTCCGAGTCCTCACAAACACCTGTTGTTTCCTGTGTTGTTAATTTTAGCCGTTCTGACAGTGCGAGGGGAGATCTCACTGTGGTTTTGATTTCATTTCGCTGATGATGAGTGGTGTTGAACATCTTTTCATGTGTCTATTGGCCATCTGGATGTCTTCTCTGGAGAAATGTCTCTTCAGGTTCTCTGCCCATTTTTTAATCAGATTGTTTGGTTTTTTGATGTTGAGTTGTAGAAGTTCTTTATATACTTTGGATACTAACCCTTATTGGATGTGTCATTTGCACATTTTTTCCATTCACTACGTTACCTTTTGGTTATAGTGATGATTTTCTTTGCTGGGCAGAAGCTTTTTATTTATTTATTTAAAGATTTATTCATTTATTTATTTGAGAGAGAGAGCAGGAGAGAGAGAGCACAAGCCCGGGGGTAGGGGAGGGGCAGAGGGAGAAGCAGTCTCCCCGCTGAGCAGGGAGCCCAGTGCAGGGCTTGATCCTGGGACCCTGGGATCACGACCTGAGCTGAAGGCAGACGTTTTAATCAACTGAGCCACCCAGGTGCCCTAGGGCAGAAGCTTCTTAGTTTGTTGAAGTCCCAATAGTTTATTTTTGCTTTTTTGCCTTTGCTTTTGTTGCTTCAGGAGATGAATCCAAAAACAATATTGCTCAGACCAGTATCCAAGAGTTTATTGCCTCTTGTTTTCTTTGAGGAGTTTTATGGAAAAACCTTTGAAATTATGTGGTACCCCAGAGAATAGGCTAACCTCTAGGATTTTTCATCAATATCTGTTTATTTTAAGAGGATCTCGGGTAACACTTTGTTCCTGGCTCTGGGTTTTGAAGGACTGGGAAGTTTGTGTCTGTAGGAGGGATAAATTGGATTAAAAGTGAAAATGCTGCCGTCTGAATATTTAGGTTTGGAAAAGTCATCATATAAAGCTTATTCTTTGTAAATGCTGACACATTTTCTAGCCACTATGCGCTGCCCTCTTACCCTCCTATGGGAGAGGAAGGAGGGGAGGGCACAACACGGAGCTCCTGTTGCCAGGCAGCTCACTAGGGGGAGGGCAGGGCACGGGAGAACCTGCAGATGCTGCTTAATGACCTCTCACCTCTACCTGCCCTGCCCCTCCTGAGAAAACACTCGTCTGTATCGCTGTCATTTCCTGCATCTTTGCCCATAGTTTCAGATAAAATATCATTCAAGGAGTAACAGTTCCTATCAGCAGGTCTGTTGTACCTTTCATCCTCTGGCTGGTCGATTTCTAATGTGGTAAGGGTTATGGGTTTTCCTGTTCACGCCTCTGTCTGTCCGTAGCTGTTAGGTACTGCCTTTTAAGCAGCCGGCGCACTCTTGGTCTGTGGCTGCGTGGCGTGGTCACTGAGACTCATGGGAATTAAGTCATTCACCTGAAAAGCAAAAGCTTTTGTTCTTTTGTTAATTAGGAGAAACTGTAGTTAATATGGACTTAACCCTCACTGGTGTAAATTAGGAAGAAAAGAAGGAATCTGCTGTCTGTGGTGATGTAAATTTGGAGAAGTAGGACCGTGGTGTCCATCTGCCCTTTGGCCTGGTTTGTGCCTTGTGCAGATCTGAGGAGTATGGAGCCTGGTGAGCTGGTTTTCGAGGCAGCTCTTTCTTCCTGGGTTGTAGCTGAGTAGCTGACTAGTGTGTGGCATTTCCCTGGGAAGGTTTGTCCAAAACTGACTTCTCCAGGTAGATTCCCTAGTAAGCGTTGTCCGATAAATGATGGCCGTGCCTTCTTCCTGCGTTCTTCAATGTTAAAGCTCTGAGAGGGCAACCCCAAGCCCCGGGGTTTGGAGGGTTAGAATGGTTTCAGTTGAAAGATGGTGTAAAATGTGGTTTTGTAAATGTTTTGATAATTTTCCAAAAAGACATCCAGCAGGCTGGTGGAGAGCTCTTGTCCGTGAGATACTGAGCCTAGTGAGGTCTGTCTCTGGGCGTGGGAGTGCGCTCCTTTCAGAAACAGCGACCTGAAACATCCACTCAGTTGACTGCTTTTTAGTGTAATGAATACCTAGGCCAAGAGGGTTACATAGAGAGTTGGGGGGGGGGTTGTTTTTAACAACTACAAGAACACTTCACAGAGTTCTTTCTTTCTTTTTGTGTTTGTGAAATTTAAGTTGAATGTGTTCGTTAAACTTTGCATTAACAGGCATCTGCCCTGGGCGTCGTGCTGGGACTAAGGACTGTAACGAGGTCTCAGGAGCTCAGTTGGGTGGCAGTGAGGGGGGTACGAAGGCGTGTGCAGTGTTGGCCAAAGTGCTGTGGCAGACAGGACAGAAGTCTGGGCGAGGAGAGAAGCGGGCCTGGAGTGGGGGTGTGGTGGACATGGGCCGAGGAGGTGAGAAAAGGCACGGTGAGTTTGAGGGTGTGCGGTTCTCCAGCTGAGGAGCAGGGTGTGAGCCAGAGCTGGCTTCCCTGGGGACCCAGCCCGACAGCACACATCCCTGGGGGGTGATGGGCCCGAGACTCGGGAATCCTGAGGGTCACCGTGTGCAGGTGCAGCTGGGGGTGCTGGGGCCGGCAGCATGCAGTGGGGTGGGAGCTGGAGGCTCGGCGTGCTCCCAAGTCTGCACCCTTCTGCTGGCACAGGGACTGCTGTTGTGGGATCTTCAGTTAGGACCAGTGTCCTGGTCCAATTTTCATTGTAAAAAAGCAAAAACCAACAAGCTGGCATTTGCATGGAGAATGCCGTGGATGGGGTGAGTCTGAAGGTGTTCTGAGCAGGGCTGGGCCCGAGTGGGGCAAGAAGCCAGGTCCCAAAGGGCCAGGGGGCGGTCCTGAGCGCCCTGGGAGAGGGGAAGCATGGGGTTTGAGTGCTGGAAAGACAGCAGCCTGGTGACCCCAAGGTCGGTGAGCATGTCGAGTAGGAAAGCCACCTTCTGGCTTTGCTCACGGAGTAAGCTAGAACGGAAGACAGACTGAATTTTTCATAGCAGTTAACAATCCAACATAGAGAAATGCCTTTGTTCTAGATTATTCCTACTAGCTTTTTAAATTGTCGAGTGTAATAATAGTCTTGATAGTTAAACAAAACAGTGAATTAAAGACCAGAAAGAACTGTGCTACTCCCAGTTTTCCCTAAGTGTTGTGTGGAGCAGTGTGAGGACCCAGGAGGCAGCACGCTGCGGGGACCATCTAGGTGTGGTGACCTCTGTCCCCATTATTGTTTACGGACCCAGGTGGTCCTGCCATCTCCCCACCCCAGAGCTTAATGCTCTTGTTGAAGTGAGGTCAGAGGGTAGGGGACCAACTGTTGGATGCCTGGGCTCCGTCTTAGTGACCTTGGATGTGAGAACTCGTTGTATTTACCAACTTGAAATTGGTCCCCAGTGGAGCTGGGTCTGCTAGCGTGTTAGCCTGGTGACCAGTGTTGATACTCACGCACTTCTCCTGACCCTGCTGTCTTCACTCAGATGGCGCCAGTCCCTGCCCCACCGTCAAGGAGTGGTTCGTGTACTCTGGGAACCCGCTGAGGCACCCGGACCTCGTCAGGCCTCTGCAGATGAACATTCCAGGTACAGACGGTTTGGGTTAAGGAAATCACTCATTTGTTCACCAGATGATACAAGTCCAGTAATGGATCCACTGTAGAAACAGATTTTTCCGGAACTGCACATACACTGATTTTCATGTCAACCCTGGACCCGCAAGGAGTGTGTCTGTCTAATAACGTTCTAAAACAGAGGAGTGGACCTTCGTTCCACAGATGGACCCTGGGCTGGTCTGCTGTCTGCTCTGCCTCTGTCTGCCCTGACTCTTGTACAAGGTTGACATCAGCGGACAGCAAGACACACCAAGGGGAGCACGGCTGTGGGCCCAGGCCCGTTGCTGCCTGATCCCCAGCACGGTAGGTAGCTGGGCGTCGCTCAGTAAATATGTGCTCCATTAACAGGGATTCTGATGTCCTGCTTGAACCAGCTCTCCTTCCTCCTGCCGGAAGTTTGTGGGTGAACTGGAAAGGGAAGACAAAGGAAAGTCATTTTAGCTGGAAAAATAAGTTTTCTCTTCATGAGTGTTATCTTAAAACCTAAATGGGAGGGAATAAAAAGCAAAGTTCACCTAAAAATTAGCTGAAGTCCCTTCTTCCTGCAAGTTCTGAGTGCCTGGAAAGAGTCAAGAATTTGAGTGGGGGATAGAGTTGTACATGAAGGCAGGTTAAAGAAGAGGAGGGTGGTGAGGGGTTATTTTTAGTGTTCTTGCCATTGTTTCAGTGGACAAATACTTTTCTAAAACTTTGATATTCCATTTTTGTATGCATTAAATTCTCTCATGCCACTGTTGTTCCCAGCACACAGGTCTGTAGTTTACCAAATAAGGGTGTGAGGACTGCAAAATAATTTTCTTAAAAATGGAATCGTATTGGGAAGGAAGGTGAGGAAAGTTACTATAGGGAATATTTCCTTATTCTCTCAGCTGGTGATATACTCAAACCAAAAAAGGTATTTATCAAAAAAACAAATGAAGATGAATTAACATCTGCTTATACAGCAAGAGATATTTTTTAAGGCTAGCCCAAATAATTTTTCCATGTTTTATTATATAAGTGATTTCTATCTTATTGTATCTTTCCAAAAATAACACGTGGAGGACAGTTTTCGTCATGGTTTGAATTAAAGAGCGTATTTGCTTCATTCTGTTACAAATTAGTTTGAAAGGCCGCTCCCCAAAACGTTTTCATAAACTCTGGAAGCGTATCGTGATCACAGAGACGACTTCTGGGGCTCAGGCAAGCGTTGCCCTTGGCCCTGCTGGAGCTGTGAAGGTTCTGTGTGGGGCCCCATGGGCCGCACCGCAGCGCTCAGCCGCGGAAGAGCTTGCGTGGCGGGCGGGGCCGCCTTCCGCTGCTGGGGACCTGGAGTGTGATCCCGAGCTCTCGGTGGAGATCGTTGACAGGAAGGACTGTTTGTGCTCATGTTTGTAAGGGTACGAAAATGACAGGATTTCAATACTTAAATACTTTTCTGTATCCATGAGGAGAAAATGCCAAATGGTTTTATTTATTTTTAAAAGATTTTATTTATTTATTTATTGACAGAGATCACAAGTAGGCAGAGAGGCTAAGGCAGAGGGGAGCCCGATGCGGGGCTCGACCCCAGGACCCTGAGATCGTGACCTGAGCGGAAGGCAGAGGCTCAACCCACTGAGCCACCCAGGCGCCCCGCCAAATGGTTTTAAACTAAAATTAAGAGAGGCCGTGCCCATCTGTGTCACGGGCATGTCCCACCGCTGCGGCGGCTCGCGCTTGGAGACTGGGGCCCCGCTGACTGGCGCTGTCGCTGCACCTGTCTCGGGAGATCTGACGTGGGCAGGTGCCTCTGCCCCTGGCGCGACAAGCCCTTGTTGTGCGACGGGAACCGTCGTTCCCCAGTGAGGCCACTGGTCCTGTCGGGGGAGGGGCGTCACCGCAGGACACAAGTCTGGTTTTTCTTGTGCGCCCACGAGTTGGAAGCGGGTAGATTTCATCGACGCTGTATTACCGCGAGCCTCCGGGGAGAGCGGCCAGTGTCGCGCTCGAGTTAGTGGCTCTCCTAAGTAGTAGACGTGTAGAGACAAATCCCATGCTTCCACGAAATGGACAGGAGAGACGGGGGAGCAGAAAAAGTACAGAGAATAGCTGGAAATCGGGAGGGAGAAAGCGGTGGAATCGAGCGGGCGCGGAGGGGAGGTCGGTCTCGGCGGCGGCGGATGTTGCTGCGGGAGCTCAGCGGCCGCTCGGTGCCCCCGGCCGTGCGTGCGCGTCTGCCGGTTGTGGCCGTGGGTGTCACGTGTTCCGGGGCAGCACCGTGTCTCCTCCACTCGCCTCACCGCGCACCCCGAGACAAGGGCTTTCTGGCGGCGCAGAGCCTGCGCTTCCTTTCCGCGGACGCAGCCCTGGGAGGGCCCTCGAGGCGCGCACACGCGGCCGCGTCTTCCTCCTCCCTCGCTTCCCGGCGCGCCGCGTGTGGTGGCCTGAGCCTCGGGCCAGACCCCAGGCAGGCGACTGGAAGAGCGTTTTCTTCCCCAGAACCGGGCGGGGCTGCTCGTTCGCGCGGAGCGGAGGCGCGTTCTCCCTCCGCAGCCTCGGCCCGTCGCCCTCAGCAGCGCGGCCCGTCTCGGCCTGCGCGGCGGCTGCGCCCTGTGTGTACCTGCGTGTGTCTTCCCGGTGGTGGTGCCGGAATCCGTGCATGTCGTCTGTCCCCGCGGCGCGCGGGTGTTTGCTCGGCTCACCAGAATCCCGCCGGTCGCCTCCGGAGACGGCCTCCGGCCCGAGCTGAGGTGCGCGACGGGCTTCCCGGAAAGGGCGCGCCGTGGCCGACTCAGGCGGCTGACTGGGCGCGTCCGTCAGCCCCGTTCTGCGTCGCGAGCGTCTGTGTGCGGCTCTGGAAGGTCTTGTCCTCGCGGTGTCTGTGGCGGGTCCACTGAGGTCCCCGGCGGCTGTGCAGCTGTGCGAACGCTCGCCCGGGAGCGAGATGGGGACGGGACCGCCTGCGTCCTGACCCGCCAGCCCCATATCGCGGGTCAGGAGAAACCGCGTCAGAGCCTCAGTGCCGGTTTTCCTTCCATTTGTAAAACTAATTTGGAGATTTTTTTTTTTTTTAAGATTTATGTTTTTGTCAGAGAGAGAGGCAGAGAGAGAGAGCGCACAAGCAGAGGAGAAGCAGGGCCCCGCTGAGCAGCGAGCCCGATGAGGGACCCGATCCCGGGATGCCGGGATCATGACCTGCGCCCAAGGCAGCCGCTTCACGGATGGAGCCACCCAGGCGCCCCTGAAGAGTTTTCAGTTAACTGTGTTACAAATAGACATTTGAGTCACAAGCCAGCAGTTGAATTGGAGCCACATTCGCTGTATTTTGACCGCAGTAGGTAGGGGTGGCATGACCATGTCGTTTTGCACGAAGTGAGACCTTTCGTCCATGTATACTTAGAGCTTCGTCCGTTGAGGCATTAATAGACTAATGCATTCTGCTCTGTCCGTATCTGAATGAATTCTTTTTTTTCTTATTATAAATAGGCTCTTGAAGTTCACCCAGCCAGTTTGCAAGCGGGGGTTGTCAGGATTTTTAATTTTGTTTTCTTCTGGTCAGGAACGCGCTACTGCGCAGGGAATGCTAAGTAAACATTCATTTAAATCAAACTTACCAACGAAAGCCTTCACAGGTAAACGCGAGACGTGAGCTCGTGCACGTTACTTTCGAGACTCTGACCGGTCACGTCCTGACTGACTCAAGCCAGACAGACAGATGGTTTTTCTCCGCAGCCGTGTGCCAGGGAGATAACCGTGAGATGGCTCTGCTGAGATACGTATTTCCGCAGCGCTGGCACGGTCGCAGGAGTCTCCTCATTCGCTCGCTTCTGTTGCTGTAACGGCACAAACAGATGTGACGCTGCTGCCTTGTGACTCATGGGGTGCAGGCGGCAGCCCTCTGCTGGGCAGACCCTCCAGGTGGCCCTGCAGAAGGTCTTCAGAGTTGGCGTTCACAGAAGTGACTTCCTTCCCTGCCCCTCCGCTCCTTCCTCTGTGGGCTCAGGTCCCTCGGAAGGATCCTAGGCTCTCCTGTCCATCTGTTCACACAGTCCTTTACCAAGTTATGTGATTTGGTTTTTGAAGCTGATGTGTTCTAGATGTGATGCTAATTGGTGGCCTAGAGATGAGATGGATTGTTTAGGTCTGTGGCTCTTTGAAATATCTCAGCGCCTCTGGAGCTCTGGGGGAGGTCGAGGAGGAGCTGTCCTTGCTGGCACAGTCTTATTTATCCCCAGGAGCAAGGGTGTGTGTGTGTGTGTGTGTGTGTGTGTGTGTGTGGTGGGGAGGAGCTCCGGGCTGATCTGCCTTCTGGTCATGATCAAAATAGATTTATTTAGTTTTAGTTTTTTTAAAGATTTTATTTATTTATTTGACAGAGAGATCACAAACAGGGGAGCAGCAGAGGGAGAGGGAGAAGCAGACTCCCCGCTGAGCAGGGAGCCCAGTGCCCCAGGATCATGACCTGAGCTGAAGGCAGACGCTTAACCGAATGAGCCACGCAGGCTCCCCAAAATAGATTTCTTGTAAACTGAAATTATGAGTGGTGTCCTTTGTGTTAGGTAGGCTCAGCCCTCTTGGGTTATCACGTGTTTAAACCACTTCATCTAGAGTGAGTTTCCCCATGGAGGAGAACTAATCTAAATGATCCTTCAAAGAAATTCACATCTTCTGGCTTAAGATGATGAAATCTATCAACCGAGAAGTAAATCTTTTGGGCCCTACTTAGGACGAGAACCAGCCTTATAAATAGGGCCATTATGTAGGCTCATCAGGGTCCCATGCAGCCTAGCAAGTGCTGCACGTGACATCAAAGGACCACAGCCCCGGGATATGTTGTCCCGTATTGGAGACAAAGATCCTTGGTTTCCGGAGAAGGCTGCGGAGGTGTCTTGTCTCCTATACTGATATGCAAACAGGTGTTCAGTACCTAGTTTTTGACCAAATAAATTATTAATTGAATTTAGGATTAATATTCTCTGATTGAATTAGAGATTTTTGAGGACATGGTTTTTCAAACTGGTGGTTTTCTGTAATCTCTTTTATCATTAGACCTCAAGAACCAATTTCTTTATCATTGCGAGTTTTTCTTTTCTTATCTGTGTAAATGATTTCTTGGCTGTTCTGTGGAAGAATATAGAATGGTATTCAAACTCTGCCTGTGTCCGAACCACCTGGAGGGCACGTTATAGCAGATGCTGCTCCCTGACCCCTGGAGTTAGATTAGTAGGCCCGGGGTGCGGCCCGAGAATTTGCAATTCTTTTTTCTTTTTCTTAGGATGTAGCGTGTGCGTGCGGGTGCTCGCGCGCGCACACACGTGAATGAGAACAAAAGGGGGGGGCAGAGGGAGAGAATATTCAAGCAGACTCCCCGCTGAGCATGGAGCCCAGTGTGGGCTTAGTGCAGGGCTCACTTCCACACCCCATGAGATCACGACTGGAGCTGAAACCAAGAGTTGGATGTCCCACCGACTCAGCCACCCAGGTGCTCCACGAATTTGCAATTATAACAAATTCCCAGGTGACATCAAGGCCAGAGTGACAGCCGCCGGCATGGCACTGTTTGTTCAGGACATCTCGTGTGTATTGCTGCCACAAATACTTGACTCTCAGTATGTCCCGTGAATCTCATTTTTTCTGTTTTAAAGTCTACGTGTGAGCAAATGAAATGCAAGGTACAGTGTTTTCACTGACGGTCCCCACACACTCTGCTGGGGACTTGGCCTCTCAGCTGTGTGCATAAATGTTGTGTATGCATCGAGGAAAGGACTAGAAGCTATATTTTCAAAACACAGCTCTACGTGAGTGGTGGGATTGTAAATGTTACTCTTTTCTTATGCCTTTATTTTCCTTAGTTTTTTACAATGCATGACTTTTAGAGTTAGAAAAAATGTTTTTCAACTATTGAAATAGCTGTGATAATGGGATGTTCCTCACTTATCTCCCATCAGGGCTTGGCAAACGTCTGTATTTTAGGTTTTGGGGGCATCATGGTCTCTGTTCAGGACATCTCGTGTGTATTGCTGCCATGGCCTGGCTCTGCACTTGGGCAGCGTGGGACCACAGACAGCACCCAGGGGAGTAAGTGTGGTGCCGTTGTGGTGACACTTTATTTAGGGACATTGAAATTGGCATTTCCTTTGATTTTCTTGCATTGTGAAATACTATTTTTCTTTTGATTTTTTTTTTTTTAATCTATTAAACATGTGAAAACTATTCTGAGTTTATGGTCCTACAAAAACAGGCGGTGAGCTGGATTTGGCCCATGGGCTACAGTTTGCTGACCCTACAAGATGATTTTCTGAAAAGTATGTTTCTAAGAAGTCATGGCTGACTCAATAATCTTGGAATAATACCTCTGTCTTACTAACTGGTGCCATACTTAGTTTTTTGCCAATTGTCTTCACTATTTTCTTTCTTTCAAGAGAAGAATAATTTTTTTTCTTTCCAAAATAAATAATGAACAATTTTTTTGAGGTAGCACTTCAGCCGTTTCAGGAATGCAGGTGACTTTGCTGGGTTGTTCCACTTCCGGTGGTGGGAGATAATGGCCAAGAGTAGTAAATGATACTGTGAGAAATGGAAGAAAGAGGAGAGCTTCTTCATCGAGTCCTTCAATTCTGGACCATTTGGGTCCTAGGTTTTGTTTCCGTCGTGGACGTGGGACATTTAGACCTCAGCTGCCCTGGCTCTTGAGGTGCGGTGTTGTAGCTTCATGACCCGACTAAGTCACAGCCACTGTGTGTAGCGGGGCCTGGCTCGGCCTGGGACCTGCGTGTGTTTGCAGATGCCGGCAAGACCCCCGCTCTTCTCCAGATGCCTGGAGCCATTTGTTGTGATTTAAGAAATGAGTAAGGGTTGTTTTTTTAGACTTAAATAACTTAAATGCTACAGCATTGTTGCTGTTGTTTGATAGTTTTAGGGCCATGTTTTCTGAGGCGTGGGGCCCACGGATGCCCCGCACCCAAGCCTCCAGGTTGCTTAGAGCAGACTCCGGCATCATACCTGGTAAAGCAGGCTTTCTGCACACAGAACCCAGGAAGATGGTGTTTTTTACAGTCTCTGCAGTGGATTCTTTTTACCTTGAAGTTTGAAAACTGCTGGTCTGGAGGAATCAGAGCAAGCTGACAGGATAAGCTGGTGGTCTTTGCACCAGCAACACACCACGGCTGCGTTCTTTCCCACACTCGGAGACCGGGCCTTCTAAACATACTCTGGAAAGCATTCTTAATAATGCAGGCAACAGCACCGTAGGAAAGAAGCCCTAGTTTCCCCCAAAACATAGTCCTAGAACAGGAGTGTTCTCCGTGAAGTGCAGACCTGCTGGCCTTGAGTGTTTGTTTCTTCCCCCCAGGTCGTTTGTTCCTGCTCACTCTCTCGTCCCTTAACCTCAAAGCCCAAGGATGTCAGAAAGGGCAGAGGTTAGGGTCTTTTATTCTTTTATTGGAGTTCTACAAGAAGCATGTTTATAACTTGCTGGTGCAAAGAATAATGGTAAATGGGCTTCTTCTTCTTCTTCTTTTTTTTTTTTTTTTAAACTAGGGGGCACACCTAATTTGAAGTCACTGTGGCTGAACCAGGAGCCAGGAGTACAGGGCCGGCGCTTGGACGCCCTCCTCGGCTGTTTCGACCTCTCCTCCTCCAGAGAAGAGCTGCAGGCGGTGGAAAACCCCTTCAAGGCGCTGTGTTGCCTCTTGATCTACCTCTTCGTGCAGGTACCTGCAGCCCTTGTCCAGGTGCTGCACCGGCGCCTCACGCCTGCCCTCACCTGTGTGCGGTGTGGCGCTCGGGGGCCTGGTCGTGGGCCCATCCCCGTGTCCTCCTGCCCAGGACCTGCCCCTCGCAGCTGTCGAACTGGGACAGGCTCCCTGTCCACACTTGCTGGACGCCTGTCTGTCGGAAGAGGAGGCTCGTGACGCACGTCTGTGTGGCAGAAGCGTGCTCTGAGCCGTGCGCTGCCTGCCCTGGTGCCGCCGGCGTCCGGGGGCTGCTCCTGCCAGGGCCCCGGCGTTGTGGTGAGGAGGCCGGTGCCTTCCGTGGTCATTGCTCTCGGGGTGTTTACTGAGCATTTCCCTTCACTCCCCAGTCTAGGGCAAGGCAGTGGGTGCCTCCTGAGGTTATTGGGGCATTGCGTTGTGGGAAGCATGAGGTGTGTTTCGCAGATGTGCCCAGTAAAATGTCCGCGGGGGCCGTCATTGTCGCGGTCTGTGTCTTCCTTGCCTGTCTAAACCGGGGGTTGTAGGCCTCACGTGACAAAAGCTGTGCGAGGCCCTAACTGCTGTCCCTCAACAAGTTAGGCACTTTCGGTTTCATTAGTTTTCCACCTCGGTTACGTGTGAAAATTACAAAGGCCCACGAGAGTGTTTGTCTGTGTAGTAGTTGTCCATGCGCGGGGCAGTGTTTGGCCACCTCCGGCAGAGAGGGGCCGGACCACTCCTCTTCCAGCCCCTTTCCTCCCACTTCCTTTCCTTCACTCTTATTATTTTTTAAATGATTTTGTCTCACATTTGTCACAACAATAAAAAAAAAAGTCCTTTGCATTCACGTCTCTCTTTCTTCAGCCCGTCTAGACCTCCTGTCCTCTCGATGCTTTTGAACTGTCCTGCCTTCTACTCTGGCCTCTCTCTCTGGTGGATCTTGGCGCTCCTTTGGCATAAACGCCAAATTTTCATTTGCCTGGAATAGAGATATACGTGACTGTTTTTCAGACCTGAGTTCACTTCATGAAGTATTGGTTGTCTAAGAAACTCACTCTCATCGTGGAATTAATTTCAAGGAGCTTCATACCGATCGATCTTTTCCATTTCTAAATTGTCCTTTTCTTTCAGCCCTGCCCGTCTGTAGCTAGTTCTGCGTTTTGCATTTTGTAAAAATGTGGCTAAATGACTCCAAGGTTTTATTGCTTCATGATGGTTTCGCATAGCCGCAGTGTAAACTTCAGCTTAGGCTTCACTGTTTTGAGGAGAACATTTCGTTACTGGTACCAGACTTAGCAACATAATTGAATAGAAGATGGATTTTTAAGTGTAAAACTGCCTTTCTTTTGATATCATTTACTAAACACTCAAGCACGTATCAGTCAGTATTTTCTATCCATTGTGGCTGAGAGAGGCCATCGCGTGGGTTGGGAATGGTGGGTAACCTGGAGCTGACGTTTCTCCTCCAGAAAAACACGTGTGTTTTCTTCTCCATGTTGTCTGTGCACACGAACAGCCATTCCTTGAACACACATTTTGACTTAGTCTTTCAGTCAGAGGGTTGTACCTGCTGACAGTCACTCCTCACTCCTCACGGCTCTGCGCTTGTCACTGGTGCAGGTGACTGTGTCCAAACCTCAGAACAGCAGCTTCCCGCAGACGTCAGTAATGATGACCTTCACTAAGAATCTCTGGTGTGAGTCAGCACCGGGCAGACTTAAAGAGCATATTTGAATTGGAGCTTTTGAAACTGAAAAACAGTGAATGGACACATCAGTGACCTCTCTGAGATGAAAAAGGCACTGTAATATTACTCACAGGGTGAATTTCTCTTAGGGTTTCATAGGGCTAAAAAGGTAAATTTACAAAAGTATACTTTTCTGTGATTACGCTTAAGTTAGACGTTCTGTCGTGCGACGTGGGGAACAGAACCTGTGGAGAGAGGACGTGCTCTCCTAGGCTCCAGGTCAACAATAACACTTTTTATTGAGGGCTGATCTGAGAACTTTCTCAGGAAGGGTGAGTTTGTATCAGAGCGAGCTACGTAGTTTTTATAATCTCTAGTTGAGCAGGTGCTTAAAAGAGTAATGTCCATTCTGTGAAATGCTCAACGAGCCCGTGTCCCTCGCCTCTGTGGTTTCGAACTGTCCCCGCGGAGGTGGGTCACCTGTGAGAGTGACGGTCTGTTGGATGCCTCTCTCTTCTCTAAGTTGGTGCTTTAAAATCACCCTTCTTCCAGAGTTGCTAATGGCAAGAAGTAGAATTACATTCCCACAAAACCAGTCTACACAGAGAGCGATGGGGCTTTAATGGGATTAAAAAACGTGTTCTCTGCTTGGTCTGGCTTCCGTAGACTGGGGTCTTTTTCTCTTGGTCATGAGTACTACACATCTGTGGACTTGTTTGTTATTCCCTGAAATAGTTCCAGCTATCCTTTATACAAAGGCAATAAGTACGTCAGAATGGCACAGGGCAGGTGGTGACAGGGTTGCTGCCTTGCGCCGGGTGGAGGTGACCAACGCCAGAAATAATTTGCTTTTCCTGGAGAGGGCAGCAGGTCCTGGCTGGGGAGAGTAGGAGTCCCTGGAAAACTGTCTTTGTGGATTATGATGGGGTCATTTTTATCAGGAGTAAACATTAGCCACTTTTATCCCTGAGAAGAATCAGAATTCTTACCCTTGGGTTTGCGGTTGTCATCCTGATTTTTTTTTCCTTTCAAGCCTCTACTCGCCACAGAAAGTGTTCCTCTGTAGAAAGAGGTTCTCGTATTCTTAGGACGGCGGTGGAAATGCTGAGCAAGGGAACTGCAGAGCTTTTCTCTGCTGGCAGCATTTGGTGGCTGATCCGGAAAAGTCACCACCCGGTAACCTGGGAGGAGGTGGCCCCTGGAGCAGCCGCTGTCCATGGTACTCCCAGGCCCTGTCATTCCCATCGTTTTCTCGAGACCCAGAGTTTCCCCATCTGTCTCTCCAAATCCCTGCCCTCCTTGTTCTTGCTCACATTTTGGTTGGACTCCTTGATTCCACAGAAGAGCAGAGGGTCTCACATGTGGGGGTCCTGAGATCTGAGTCTGCAGGTTTCACCAGGGCTGGCAAAGGTGGAAGTTTATCCCAGCTTTGATCATCCGAGGTCAGGCTGCAAACCCCTGAGTTGCCAGCTCTGGGATCTGGTGCCCAGAGCAGTCACTTGTGTTGCTGTAAGACTTGGGTTTGGTTGTGACTCATAGCCCCTCCCAGGAATTCTAGAGCTTCCCCCCTTGCTGTGGAGCAACCAGGGCCCTGTCCAGCTTGGCCCTGGCCATTATGGGCTGTGGGCTCTGGACAAAGAGGCCACTGACCTCCGCCTCTGCCTCGTCCCCTGCCCCGTGTGGGCCTGTGTTCAGTCGTTGGACCCGTGTGCAGAACGTCGTGTTTTTCCCAGAGTTCATGCTGCTTCTCTTTCTTCTCCCTTTCAGGTGGACACTCTTTGCCTGGAGGATCTGCATGCTTTCATTGCTCAGGCCTTGTGCCTGCAAGGAAAGTCAACGGTGCAGCTTGTGGACCTACAGGTACTGGCCTGACACACTGTCACGGTTCTGGCAACCCCTGCCTGACCAGAGGGTCCTTGCTCTTGCCAGCCTTTTCTTCTGTTGTGGCTTCTAAGTTTTGGTTGGTGAGAAGATAAGACAGCGTATGTAATTGAGGTGTTCTTACGCTGTGGTTGGCTTCATCTGTCACACAGCGGAGCCCAGGGTCTTGCCAGGTTATTGAAACTCTTGCAGAGCCGTATCAGATGGCGCCCTGTGTTTCTGGAGAGTGGCCCTCTAGACCTCAGTCTCTGCTGAGTCACGTGCCCACAAGAGCCCTCATCCCAGCACTGAACGACAGAACTGTGTCGTTCTTAATCCTGTCTCAGAATTGTAGTAACGTGAGCAGAATAGTCGGTGTGAGCCCTTATAACCCTCGCTAACTTTAGGAAACTAAGACGCCTTTTTCTGATGTTCGTGATTTTGGCCCATACACATCCTGTCCTGCCTGTTTTGTCTGTGGGCCTCATCTTCCAGACGTTGGTGACCGCTCTTTGGGGCTGGGCCACGTCCCACCCGCTGTGTGTCCTCTCCCAGAGGCTTGCCTGTGGAGTGTTCCGTAATGGAGATTACGCGCCTATGTTACTTTTATTCAGATGTTGCCGCTCATGGGTGTTTATGCCTTGAATTTCATGAGCGAGCCATTGGCAGCTGAGCCGGGCTCCTCTGCGCTGTGGCCACCCGTTTCCTAGAGGAAAACCCAAGGTCAGGTCACTTGTTTGTGGAAACTGAAGACTTTGCTTTATAAATGCTATTGGATAATAATGGTAATGAGTTTTATCCACAGATTCTAGTTAATTGAATTAGTTTTCACCGGTCTTTATAGTGAAAAAAAAAATTTTCATTTATAAACAGCTTCCGATCCAATCTCAGAGCTCCTCCGTGTCCCGTTTACTCCGTGAACTGATTCTTGTAGCAGCCCAGTTAAATCCAGTGCAGGTGGTGTGTGTGTGAACGGAGTCATTTCGTTAGTCAAGAAAGTTATTTTCAGAAGTGGATTTTTTTCCTCCTTTTGGCAAGACACAATTTTAAAAAGTGAATTTGGGGTTATTGCTAGGCTAATGCTAATTCTCTTTTTTTTTTTTTTTAAGATTTTATTTATTTATTCGACAGACAGAGATCACAAGTAGGCAGAGAGGCAGGCAGAGAGAGAGAGGAGGAAGCAGGCTCCCCGCAGAGCAGAGAGCCCGATGTGGGGCTCAATCCCAGGACCCTGGGATCATGACCTGAGCCGAAGGCAGAGGCTTTAACCCACTGAGCCACCCAGGCGCCCCTAATTCTTTTTTAATTGAGGTGTAATTGGCGCACGTTATGTGAGTCCGAGGCGCTCCACATAGTGATTCGTGTCTGTATGTATTGTGAACTGAGCCACAGCCAGTCTAGCTAGTACCTGTCGGAAGGACAGTGACGGGATGTTTTTCCTTGTGATGTGAGCTCCAGATTTATGCTCTTAGCGACTTCCAGGTATGCAACACGGTATTACCCCTGTGCTTTCACGCTGTGCACCGTGGCCGTGGCTTACTCATGTTAGCACTGGCCCTCTGTGCCTTCTCCAGTGCCCTCAAGGTCCATCCACACGACCACAACTGGCAAGATTTCACTCTCTTTTCTTACGGCTGGTAATTCTGCACTGTTGTATACGTCACATTCTTTAAATGTGTTCGTCAGTTGATGGACACTGAGGGTGTTTTCATATCCTGTCTGCTGGGAGTAAGGCTGCCTCGAACGTGGGCTCACGTCTGTCAGAAGACAGTGACGTAACTTCCTTCAGATACAGCCCAGAAGGGGGATTGCTGGATGGTAGTTCCATTTTTAGTGTTTTGAGGAGCCTCCGTGCTGTTTCCGGAGTAGCTGCACCAGTTTGCATTCCCGCCAGTAGAGCAGGAGGGCTCCCCTTTCTCCGCATCCTGGCCACACTTACCCTTTGCCTTTTTGATGACGCCCTTCTAAATCAATGTGGGAATTAACTGACCATGTATGCAGGGTTTGCTTTTGAGCTCTCTATTCTGTCCCATTGATTTTTGGGTCTGTTTTTATTCTAATACCGTACTGTGCTGATGACTGTGGCTTTGTAATCTAGTTTGGAAATCAGGGAGCTTGATGCCTCCAGCTCTGTCCTTCCTCAGGACTCTCTGGCTATTCCGAGCCTTTGTGGTTCTGTACACGTTAGGGTTCTGTCCACTATGAGAAGTGCCCTAAGAGTCCTACAGAGATCACACTGAAGCTGTAGATGGCTTTGGATAGTTAGGACAGTTCTTTCATCAGTGTCTTATAGTTTTCATGGTGCAGGTTTTTCACCTTCCTGGTCAAATGTACTCCTACATATCGTATTCTTTTTGATGTGATTATGAATGGAATTGTTCTCTTAATTGCTCTGGTTTCCTTATTAGCGTATAGAAATGCAACAGATTGGGGCCCTGGGTGACTCAGTCAGTTAGGCGTCTGCCTGTGGCCCAGGTCATGATCCTTGGGTCCTGGGATCGAGTCCTGCGTCAGGCTCCTGGCTCAGCGGGGAGCCTGTTTCTCCCTCTGCTGCTGCTCCCTCTCTTGTGCTCTGTCTCTGATAAATAAACTCTCTAAAATAATAATAATTTTTTAAAAACTTTAAAAATGCAACAGATTTCGTGTGTTGATGTATCCTGCAACTTTATTGGATTTATTTATTAGTTCTAACCATTTTTTTGGTGGAGTTTTAAGGGTTTTCTACATACAGTACCTTGTTATTTGAAGATAGCGACAGTTTTACTTCTTCCTTTCAGCTTGGATGCCTTTTATTTCTTTTCCCTGCCTGATTGCTGTGGCTGGGACTTCCAGTGCTGTGTTGAGTAGACGTGGCGAGAGTGGACATCCTTTCATGTTCCTGATCTCCAAGGAAAAGCTCTCAGCCTTTCAGCACTGAGGATGATGGTGGCCGCTTGCATTGAGTACGAGCAACACCAATTTTAAAAAGTGGATTTTCAGTTATTAGTAGGTTAATAAAGTTGTTAATACTAGGTTATAGCCCCAGCTGCCTCTAGAAGATAGGAGGTATTGGCGTTGTCACCCTACTACTGCTGGGCCAGATGGGTGCCTGCTCTCAGAGGCCCTTGGCTTCCCCCTGCCCCACCCCGCCTCGAGCAGGGCGGTAACTTTAACTCCCCATCCGTGATTTTTCGGCAGAGCCTAGCCTTCCTAGTCTCTCTGCTCAGCAGTTTCTCTGCTGTGCTGGGTCCCCCTCCTGGCTCTGACTCCAGCCTCCTTCCTGATGGAAGGCTCCCTGTGTTTAGAATGTTCCGGATTTCTCTCTTCTGTGCCAGGAATTAGGGGAGCACTGTCTGAGCGCCCTGGCGGCGTCTTCAGAGCTACCTGGTCTGGTGCTTATTACCACTCGTCGGAGAGCGCGGGTCGTCTTTGATGGGGGATAAAAAGAAAGAAATAGGAGTTGATGGAAGGAGGATGCTGTTCTGAAATTCAAGCTGTACCCCCAGAAAGTGACATGTTGTAAGCATCACATTTCGTTGCCGCTGTGAGGGTGTCTCAGGATCTGTTGGACAAACAGTTCTTGGAGGGCCCTCGCTGTGGTGGTGTCGTCGTGCACCGTGAGTCGGACCTCACACCAGCACCGCTGGCACGGTGCGCACGCGGGAGCACAGTTTGGTCCGTGGTGGACAGGGAGTCTCAGACGGGGGCTCTGCGCGCGGTCCTGGAGTGTGAGGGGTAGTCCGTGTCCGTGCCCGCACCAGCTTCTGGGTGGACCATCCCCCAGGGCCTCAGGCAAGACCTGACTTTATTACGGTCTCGCTTGTTCCAGGCACACAGCCGCCTGAGTGGCGCCTTCACTGGGACCGTGGTTCCCACCAGCCGAACGGGCGCTCGCAGTGAGGGTCCCTCATCCTGGCTCGTCCACACCACATTCTTCATCCCTTTCTGGCAGGGTCTCTGTTGTGTGAGCGGGAACAGCCGCCCTTAACCTCCAAGGCGCTAGTAGCCTCTGAGCCGTCGGGAACTCCTGGTGTGGCATGTAGGTTTTCAGCTTCCGTAGTTTAATCACTGAAGACGAGAAACTGTAGAAAGGATTTGGAAGACTTTACTTAGCGTGGCTGTAGGGTTCACGGCAGGCGCCGGGTGGCATCTCTCGCCCTGGGGCTTCCGGTGAGGCCTGGAGGCCACGCCCTCTGCCCTCCTTGGGCCTTTGCTGTGCTGACTGGCCCCTCCCTCTGTCTTCGTGTTCACCTTCATCCTTTGTTTTAAACTTGGTCTCTTGGACTGGCTCTGTCCTCTCGTGGATAGAGTCCAGTGTCCCTCCCCTGGAAAACACCGAACACTTCCGCAGTGGGCACGTCCAGCCCGTCTTGCCCTTCGGAGGACGCTCTCTGCGGGACGGAGCACGTCTCTGGGTCTGCGCTGCCCCCTCACCTTCGGCCCCATAGCGCAGTCGTGCCTGTGTGACACGCGGTCGCTGAAGCAAAGGTTAGGGAACACTCGGCTGCCAGCCCCACCGCGCACTGGGTCTTGTGCTGCGTTCACTCCCCTTCTGAGCCCGTGGCACGCCCTTTGCTTGTCTTTGTTAAGAAACCGTGGCGGGACTTCTTCCAGAGAGACGTGCGGGCCTCACTCTGGCACCCGGCTTGGTCGTTGGGGAGTGCGGCCCAAGGCAGGCTTTCGTGATGGGGACCTCGGTGGGAAAGCTGCGGGTCTTGCGTGGCGTTTTCACGATCTTCCTCTTCTGCTAGATGAAGGCCCGCCTGGAGGGAGAGACAGAGCTCTTCCCCGTTTGCTTTCAGCGCCCATCACTCTGCCGACATGACTAGAGCCTGCTTGACTGAGCAGAGTGGTTGTGAGGTGCGGCCCTTGGGGCGACACCCCCTTTGCAGAGCCCCCTGTGCCTCTGCCCCCCCTCCCTGGAGCTCCTAGCAGAGCCAGAGAGGCAGCTGTGGCATGTGGTCTGCCCTGGGCCCCCCTCTGGGTAGCTGGTGACTTGTAACTTAACCGCTGTGGCTCGTAGTCTCTGACGGGCAAGCCAGAGTCATGGAAACCACAGCTCCTGTACACCCGTGGGCATGGGTGATCGTGGAATGGTCTTGGATTCACGTGCTTAGCTCCTGGCCTGAAAAGCAAAGCTAGGACCCTTCAACTTACAGCATCAAAGCAAAGAGCAGAGGGTAGAGCAGAGGTGGCAGAGAAGGAGGGTGTGGGAGAGAGGGCTCTGTGCCCATCCCGTTTCTGCCGCCTCCGCTGGGAAGGCAAACACCACACCGTTTCCTGTCTCCCTCGGCTCCTACCTGGGGCCTCGTTCATGTGGAGTTGAATGCATGTGTTTGTTTTTGTGAAGCTCTTAAGTGTGTCTCAGATTTTCCGAGACTGAAATGTGATAAGCCAAAGCTCATGGGAGACTTCCGTCTGGATGTTTACATCTGAGTGTGGAGACGGGGTCGGGTTGAGCGTCAGGACTCACCAAGGGTGGCCGGCCAAAGAAATGTCCTTCTAGAACTGGCCTTCTAGACTGTTCTTGCTGGAGGAGGTCTTCGTCACTCATACTTGGCTCGTGGTGTATGGGAGAGATGGGTTTCTCTGCCTCAACTGTCGGCTCTGGAAGGCTGGGAAGTGTCCTTGTTTGTAACCCTCAGCAGCTGGCTTACACAGTGCCAGCAAACGCTTGGGAAGTGCTTCGTGGTGGCGACTAGGGTTTTGTGGAGCTTGTCTGCGACGTGTGATCTTATCTCAGTGTTTTCTGTATTTTAATCGGAGGCCGTGTGGTCTTGCTGGAGCACTGTCTGGTATTTAACCAGAAGAATATGAGTAAAGGAATAACAGTATTTTAGCATTTATGCAGGAGGTTTTCTGAGTTGAATCTTTGACTTTATCCTTTTATCTCGTGCCTAGTTCTTCTGAGAAAAGTTTGCAAGTAGTGTTTTATTTATTTTATTTATTTTATTTTTTAAAAGATTTTATTTATTTTTTTGTCAGAGAGAGCGCGTGAGAGTGAGCACAGGCAGATAGAGTGGCAGCAGAGGCAGAGCGAGAAGCAGGCTCCCCGCTGAGCAAGGAGCCCCATGTGGGACTCGATCCCAGGACTCTGGGATCATGACCTGAGCCGAAGGCAGCCGCTTAACCAACTGAGCCACCCAGGCGTCCCACAAGTAGTGTTTTAAACGATAGCAGGTGCCAGACCACACACTCACAGAGGAGAGAATCCCCAAAGACGAGGGCCTTGATGTGTCTGTTCAGGAAACGCAAGCCCCCTTGGAGGGAGCCCAGGGCAGGATCCTGCTGCACACCTGGGAGGGGAGCAGGGTGGGCCAGGATTGTGGGGAAACACACACACACTGACCCCCGTCGGAACCACCGTGCCTCTCACTGGGTAACTCCTGAACACAGGCTTCTGAGGTCCCCGTTTACTGGAGGGACTTGGGACAGACGCAGCCGTGCTGCCCAGAAGTAGTGCTGACTGAGGGACCCAAGGACCTGTTTCCCGCCAAGGAGCGGGAAGTTCCCTGCTTTGGTTGTGGTGATGGTCTGTCTTTGGGAAGAACGTAGCCCAGATCACGTAAGGGAAAATAGATTACGTGGAGGTTCAGGGAGGTCCCCCAGCTGGTGACATGGTAAGAGCCCAGATTGTTAGGGTAAGGTAAAGCTTCTCCGTGACTGTTGGGGGTGGCATTCAGTTACTTTTTTGGGGGAAGAGGTCCTTAACCTGCGGAAGGTAAGGTGCACTCCCAGGGTGAGACCTGCGGTCTGATGGGCACATTGTGGGTGGCGGGAGCCGGCCACACTGTCAGATGACAGGGCTGACGAGCTCCACTCACCAGGCTTCTTACCAGAGTCAGCACCTGCCTCAGAACAGAGGGTTTTGTGGACTTGGAAAGGGGAGGTTAGGAGTGGCGTCCGCCTGGCTGTGATCTGTGCTCTGTGTGACGGGCGGTTCTGGGCAGGGCGTTGGGGAGAGAGGGGCGCACCGCTGCCTGCACGTGCCCTTGGCCGCCGGCACCCATCGGGAAGCCCACTCACCGTTCCCCAGAGAGGAGTGCAGGTGCCTGGGTGGGGCTCCGAGAGCCTGGGGCTTGCGGCTTCCGCAGGGAGCGTGGGGAGCACGAGCTTGCTGGAGGGTTAGGCCCCCGGGTGGGGAGTAGCCTGGAATTGCAGGCTTCTGGGAGAACGTTTGACACACCCAGGTGACTCCTGATCCCGAGTCCACAGAAGGAACGTTGCTGCAGGCCTCTCGTCTTGGGGCGTGGTTGCCATGGACGTGTGTCCAGGCACAGAGCTCACACGGCTGGTTCGCTCCCCTGGCCCCGGGTGAGCGCGCGGCTCCGACGGTCCCCCTCAGTGACAGCAGGAGAGTTTCTGAAAGCTGGAGCTGTGAAGCTCACCGGTAGGAGTTCAGAGTCGGTCTGTGCCATCGACTCTCCAGATCACGTCTTTATCTTGCCAGCTTGAAATGCGTTCTCATTCTGCCCACGGCTCAAGCCCAGCCTTAGCCAACCGCAGCCCTTAGGCCAGAGCTGGCCGGTCAGCTCTCTTTGAATGGCCTGTGAGCTCGGGGCAAGGTGTACATTTTTAACTGGTAAGGAGAAAAGTCCGAGAAGAGTCTTCTTTCAGGACGTGTGGACGTGCTGTCAAGTCCATAAAGTTCACACTGTGACAGACACCGTAAGGCCCCCAGACACCAGAAGTAAGTCCCTGTGGCCCTTTGCAGAAAAGCCTGCTGGCCCCGGCTTACGCCAGCAGGCAGGTGTGTAGGCTCTTCTGTGAGCTGGAAAGTCCCTGGGCAGTGCATGTCCTAAGCACAGAGACCATCCCACTCGCCTTCGTGCTGGGCCTAGAGCTCACTCAGGAGTGAGAACAGCAAGAATACCTTCCAGAAATAGGGTGCTTTCGTTTGGGTTTGGGCTTTGTCTTCTTTTTTTTTTTCTTAGAGAAATTAGGAGGACTTCATAAGCATTAGAGTTAATTTTTATGTCCTTCTTTTGAGGGAAACGAAAGTTCTGTCTTGTTATGTCGTTAGGGAAATGAAGACAAAGATTGGCCAAGACCCTTCGGAAGGGCTGGTGAGGGTCCACTAAGCTCTGGAGGAAGTCTGGATTTGGGGTCTGGGAGCAGGTGTTGGTGATGGTGACTTGCTCCTCATTGGGTCCTCTGTCGCCTGCTGGGTGCTGTATGAATGTCAAATGATCGGTAAGCTTTACCGCTGAAGACAGTGTTGTCGGCTGCAGCTGGAATACATGGGACCTTGGAGGTGGTGCGGGCAGGCTCCGGTGACGGGCTCCCGTCCAGGGTGGTCTGCCTGAGGTCGGGGCGCCTGCCGTGGTCAGGTGATGTCAGGCTTCGTCTCCTCTCCCCAGACAGCCTCCCTCCCAGAAGAGTAGAGGCCGCACGTGTCGAAGCAAATGTAGAAATCTTCCGTTAAAGGACCTTTAGTCAATGTTGCCTGTGTTGGTGAACCGTCAGTTTCCAAAGCAAACGCTTTAAATTCTGGTGATGAGATAAAATTGCTTCCAGGACATCCTGAGATCACGTTTGCTCTAGCACATCAAAGTAAAGCCCACGGAATGAGGTTTTACTGCTGAAACCACTGAAACCGCCAGAGAAATACAGCACCGTGGAAATGTGTGTTAGTAGAGTTATTTAGAAAAAATGCGTTTGCTGTTAGACACTCAAAAAGTTGATGAATGAATGGATAGTAGAAGTAGAATCTGTCGAAACTTTTGGTAGAATTTTGAAGTTGATCTGTAAGCAGAGAAGATGAAGACGCCCCAGACGGATTAAGTGAGACAAACATGTCAAGTCCAGCAGACGGCTCTGGCCCTCCGTCTCGTCCGCGCGCACACACAGGTCCTTGCCGTGCTCTTGCCGTGCTCTTCCCCCGGCGGCTGGGAGAAGGTCATGGAGTGCCTTCGAGGAAGAGAGCGTGCTCTCGGGGGGCCCAGCTGCCCCCCCCAGGTCTGGCGGCTGATGCCAGTGTCACTTCTGTGCCTGTGGCCCTGTGCTCATGGTGACACGCGTCGTACCGTGTGTCCCTGGCGCGGTTCGGAGGATATGAGCTCCAGGGAGCAGGCACAAATTGTGGAGGAAGAGGAGAGGCCTGTCGTGACTCGGCCACGGGCCTGGTGCCCTTCCTGCACTTCTGTCCCTCGCCCTTAGATGAGCCCCGCAGCCACCCCTCAAGTTGCTCTGGGAGCAACGAGCAGTGAGGACATGTTGGTCTGGCTCAGGGCAGCAGATGGGTGCCTCACGGGAGTTCTCAGGGGAGAGCCCGGACTCCAGAATGATCCGGGTGCCCGGCCGTTGACCCCCAGCTGACTTGCCATTGAGGAGAGCTGCAGGAGTCACGTGGCAGAGTCGTGGCACAGAGCACAGCAGGCCAGACCTGGGCTGCTGCCCCCTTTGTCAGTGACACTGCTGGGTGTGCAGGCTTGCTCGCCCGTCAACGCTGGCTGGCCGCAGCGGCAACAAAACCAAGCAGCCTCGTTGTGGAGCCTGGGAGGGGCCGTGGGTCTGCACTGACGCCCAGGCCAGCCGCACCCAGGGGAGCCTCCTGGTGTGTGTCCAGGTGCCGTTCACAGTTGTGAGGCTTCAGAATGGAAAAGCTTTGTGCAGAGTTGGGCCTCAGTCCCCCTCTTTGTCCTCTGCTGTCCCCACGCCATCCTGATACCCTGTCACTGCACTTCTCCCTGGGAACCCCTCCCTGGGACTTCGAAACTGGCCTCTGGCAGGTCCCTCGCTCCCAGGGCAGAGGCAAAGGGCTGACGCTCAGAGCTTTGACGCTGGGCCATGGCCTCGCTGCCTCCTCCATACGCCTTCTGTGGACGGACTCCCTTCCCTTCTGGAAGGACCCGCACGTGTTCCTCCACACCCACGTGGGGCAGTTGCCTGCGTGCCGAGGGACGCCTCACCAGTGTCACCGGCTCTGCTTCAGTGCCTGTCCCCCTTCCTGTGTCTGAGCATTCCTTGTCTTCTGCTGGAGGACTCCCGGGCCCTCTCCTGGGGCTCGCGCTCTTCCAGACCGGACACTGGGCTTCACGCACCCTTGTATCTTCTCCGGGACCCGCACTTTCTGGGAAAGCCCCTCAGCTGGGGTTGTTTGCGTGGAGTGAGGTGTGTCCTCAGCTCCTTGGGGTGGAAGCGGAGTCTCGTAACTTCTGTGGAATCTTTGTACCTTGTCAGCACTCAGGTGCGGGCTGCTTCCCACTCGCATCAGTCACCGTGTGTGTTTGGGCTAAAGTGCTTACGGGAGTATTTTGTCTTCATGAATACGAATCTTCAAACAAAAGTTTGTTTTTCTGTAGCAGAACCAAATCTCCGGACGTGATTTGCATCTTAGCTCTGTTTCTCAGACCGCGGGTTGGCACAGGCGTAGCCAGGGTTGAGGGGGCCGGGTATCCTGCGGTATCCCAGGCCTGCATTGTGCCCCTGCTCCCCCTCCTGCTCCCTCACTACCAGCCTGCAGGACGTGGGGGCCAGCTGGAGCTCGTGCAGTGCTGGGAGTGCGGGGGCATCCGTGCCCCTCGTCTTCCTGACCCAGGGGTCCTGTCTCCTCGTTCCTGCTGCAACGCTTCATGCCTGCGGTGGATCTGAGCCTCGGAAGTTCTCCTGCGGGCCAGACCCTGAAACTCATAAGCCAGAACTTGGTGATTTTACTCTGTTGCTCATGTGTATCGACCGTGGATGTCTTAGGTGACCGGAGGGCCAGGCAGGAGGAGAACGGTGGAATTATGGCTGATAGCTCAAAATTACCCTCCTGTCTTTCTTGCAAAGATTGGTATTTTATCATTTTTTTCAAGCTGTTTTTTTCTGACATTTTACACTTGGGAGTAGGATCGTATGATCTCACGGTGGGTGTGGGTCTGACCGGGTGGCTGCAGAGAGAGCCCATCTCGGGAGCTGTAGAGTGGTGTGTGATGCCCTGTGGGCTCCGTGGCTCAGTCTGGAGAGGGGCCAGGGTAAGGAGAGTGGTCCGTGGTGTGCTTGCCCATGGCAGCGGGAGGCCGCGCGCCCCAGGACGCTCGCAGGCCGTGCGGTTCCCATGGCGGCTTCCGTGGGCACCGGGACTTGCTCTGGTCGGCACGGCTGTACACCTGGCCGGGCTTTGTCCGCTTCGCTCTGCTCTTGGGTACGTTCTGTAAGCCGTCAGAAGACAGGTGGTTTTTCTTGTTTGCCGCGTGTGATGGTCAGTTCTGAACTTTGGGTGTGTGTTGGGGGGGGTAGCACGTGAGAGTGGTCGGCACTGTGCCACTTGGAGCTCCGAGCCCCAGACCCGCTGACACCGCACTCCTGGGATTGCAGCACGGCAGCTCAGCCGGGACGGGAACACGTTTACTGCGGGTCGTGAGCCAGACCCCGTGCCAAGAGTCCTGGGGCCGTGAGCACCCGCGTCCTCCTTCTCTGTGCAGGCGTCTGTCCGCGTCCAAAGGGCTCCTCCCGCACAGCGATGGGACACGAATGTGGCCCTGGGTATGAATGCACTTGGCCTCTCAAGACAGGCGCCGCGGAAGGGTCCGCCCTGCTGTTGTGACCGGCACCACATTGGTTCTTCCTGTGCCTGCCCCTGTGCGTCAGGAGAAATCTGGCCTTGACACATGGCCATTTGTGTACATGTAAACGCAACCACTTTCGTTTTTTTTTTTTAATCGAGCTGTGACTGTAGTTTCAAGGGTATAGTCGACAGCTGTTTTCAGAGTTCCCGCCGTGTGCGCAGTAAGGGGCCCTGGTGACGGGTGTCACACACACAGGGACTAGCCTGGCACGTTGAACCTCCACTGGGTTTTCAGGGGCTCCTGCGTGGGTCCGGCGGACCTGGCTGTGTTGTTCCTCGGCTCCCCAGGGCGCACCAAGTGTCCTGGCTCTGGAGGGCTGAGGACAGCCGGGCATGAATGGGTCCCACACCTGCCCGTCCAGGCTCACGCGGGTCCCTTGAGGGTTCCTTTGTTTGTGCCTCGCTGCGGCCAGGGGACCTGCTAGTGTGTGCAGGCCTGTGGAGCCTGACCTCTGCGTCTGTTCCTGTTCTGCCTGCTGTGCTCTCCCTGCCCTGTGTGGGGTTCCGCGCGCCCATGGGGCGGTCGCCCTGGCGAGGCCCTGGCGAGGCCCTGGCCGAAGCGGAGCTGAGGTTGGCTCGGCTGCAGCTTGCACCTGTGGCAGCTCCGTGTCAGTGTCACTTTGTGGAACTGCCCGTAAGCCCCAGTTAGTGGACCTTCCTGGGCCTGGAGGGGCACCATTCCGTGGAGCTGTCGACTGTCCGTATTTCCCGGGCAGCCTTGGAACTGGAACTGGTCTTTCCAGTTTCTGGGTCCCCATCTGCTGCTCCCTCACCCGGTGGGCGTCCGGCAGGGCCCAGCTCTTCCTCGTCGTTGCGCCAGAGCCCCTGACTGCTCCTAGAACGTGTCTCTGTTAATTGTATCTGTAAGGCCACAGCCGTTAGGCACCTGGAACCGGTCTGTGCCCGTTGGGGACTCTGAGCCTGGAGCCAGGCCCAGCCTTCCGCCGTGACGACTGGGGCTCTGCAGGTGCCCCCTCAGCGTCACTTCTCTGGAAAAGGACAGCTGACATGGGGTTTCTTTGCTGGAAGATACCCTCAGAGCTTCAGGTCAGCCCTACAGCCTGGGAACATGCTCTGCTCCCCGCTCGCCCTAGTTCGCGTGAAGCTGGGGTTTCTCTGTTCCCTGAGTGACAGGGAATTGATCCTGGTCATCAGGCCTCCAGGAGCCCGTCTCTCCACTTGGTTTTCCATGCACCTCCAGCCAGCCTGGTACAGCCCTCTTCCTCGCACACTTGTTGAGGAGGAGAGGTGAGGTCTGTTCCCTGAAACCTTACATTCTAATGCGGAAAGTGAAATCACAAGGCAGCCGTGGCTGAGAAGTACTGTTTCCTGTCTCCCAGACGTGGAGACGCGCTGGGAAACACCACGGACCTGCCGGTTGCCCCTGACGTGAGTCCCTCGCTGGGACGGCATGTGGCAGTTGCTGAATCCAAGTGAACCGGCCAAGACTCGGGCCCCAGCACCAGCACTGCCTGTGCCTCTGTGCGCCATGTGTCCCTTGGTCCCCCAGGGCCTCTATCCTTGCTCAGAGCCAGGGAGGGTGGGGGCCGCCTGGGTGGCTCCGTCAGTTGGGTGTCTGACTCCTGATTTTGGCTCAGGTGGTGGTCTCGGGGTCGTGAGATCGAGCCCTGTGTGGGGCTCCATGCTCGGTGTGGAGTCTGCTCGGGATTCTCCGTCTCCCTCTGCCCCTCCCTCCGCCCCTCCCTCCCTTCCCCCCCCCAAAAAAAAAGGGAGTTTGTGAGAGTTGGGGAGCAGGGAGAAGGTCATGTTTAGGAAACTGGACTAATGGCCATACAGTTTCTTGAACTGAAAGTTCCTGGAGCACTGGTGATGTCACCCCCTCCCGTGACCCCAGGGCAGTGCAACTGGGCTTGAGACCAGAGTCTCTCGGGTGTTCGCCTGCTCTGACCAGTGTTACGTGTTCGCCCCTCGAAGCGGGGGCCGAGAAGGCGTCAGTTCCGCGTGAGATGAGGCACCGCGTGATCCGTGCAGCTCACCTGAGCCTGAATGAGGCAGGCAGCGTATTGAGGAAGTCCGGGGAACCGGCGGGGCCTGTAGGGGCCCCGTGGCAGCCACTCCCTCAGCCCGAGCTGGATGAATTTCCTCGCTGGGACCACAGGCCCTACGGGGCCCCTGGGGATGGTGTTCTCAGCCGAGCAGCGCATTCTCATGTCTTCTAGGGTTGGTTATTTTCCAAGAGCAGACGTCCTGGTCCCTGTCGGTCAGTGCACAGTGGCGTGTGTCGCTGCCCGAGCTGTCCCCATCACCTGTGCAGGTAGCGCAGCTTGACCTTTCCTCTACTCTGTCCTCGCAGCACGTGTACCTTCGTATTTCAAGCAGTTAGAGAGCTTTGCTTTTGGAAGACACGAGTGGGTCATGTTCCAGAGCAGAGTCTGTCTTTATTCCTCTGTCCGTCAGTTCCCATGGGCAGGACCCACACAGTTGCAGCGCCTGGGCAGCTCGTTAGTACCAGGCGGGACGGCTGAGCCCCGCAGAAGGTACACAATGGCCCACGGTCCCTTGGCAGGGACGGGGGGCCTCCCAGCTCCGGAGCCTGTCCACTGCGTGGCCATTGCTGTGGCAGCTTCCCGCCAGACGAGCACTCACTGTGAGCGCACCCCACCTGCACACGTAATGGACAGCAGGGTCTCCTTCTAGAATGGAAGCTGGCACAGCACAGCTGTCAGGAGTGTGCCCTGTTCTCACCAGCACGTGCCTCGGCCTGGGTGCGCTGTGGCCTCCGGCGTGTGTGGACTTGGCTTGCCCGGTGTCGCACAGCACGTACACAGGAAGAATGTGATTGTGTCCTTATACATAAGCATCATGCTGTGAGGTGGAGTCCGCCCCTTCCCCTGGTAAAGACCCTTAGGCCATCCGTCTGTAGGGCAGCAGCAGCCGACAGACGAGGACATATACCATAGAGCAGGTTCTGGTATTTCAGCAGCACACTCACTCACTGAGTAGAGATTGGAACTCCGACTCTGCCAGACTGTCCTGGGGGTGCAGGGAAACAAAGGCTTTCGTCCCAGGAGGGTGGGTTCAGCAGGAGTGTGACTGAGCAGCAGGCCTCCTGGGATGGGAGGGCATTCCTGTCCCCTCTTCCTCCTCCTCCAGGCATTTGCCCCTGGCCTGGAATGTAATGGATCTGAGCTGATACTAGGGTAAGGACAGGAGTGCCTCGGAAGGGAGCAAAGAAATTGGCTGGGTTCGTTGTTCAGCTTAAGAGACTGGAGAGGTGGCTCTGGTCACAGCTGGGACTCCCCCGCATGTGTGTGGGGGGGGGCTTGGGCAGCAAAGTGACAGGCACCCCTCCAGGGGCCACATATGCCAGCCCAAATAGGTCACAGGTAGGGACAGAGTGAGTCTGGCAGGGGGCCCAGCACGGGGGTGTGGGGGCTGCTGCTGGTGGGACGGAAGGTGAGATGCCTTCAGGGAACGCCTACAGGCCGACCCAGGTGTGGGGATCCCGTTCTCCTGGTTGGGTGTCAGAGGTGAGACGGAAAGAGCTCAGTGTGGGGAGGGTCCCACGTGCAATACGTGTTCACACAGTGGCACCTACAAGTCTGAAGCTTGGGGAGAGTTTGCGTTGGAGGTGAATTTGGGAAGCGTGAGCCCATTGGGATGTATCAACACAGGGAGAAGAAAGAGGTGTAGCAAAAGGATGTCAGCGAGGGGTCCTGAAAACACCTTCCTGAAGGACGGGTGAGAGCTTGGAGAGAAGATGGATGTGCGGGGGTGGGCAGAGCGCCCGGGCACGGGGGGCCGTCCGAGAAGGGTTGAGGACGTGTGCTGGACTTGACCCTGGAACGGCTTCTGAAGAGTGGTGGCGGGATGGGGGGACGGTGCTGGGGCTGGAGAGAGTGAGACACCCTTGGGGAGTGTGGGGAAGGAGAGGGACGAGGCTGTTGACGGGGTGACAGTGTGTGTGTGTAGGGGGGCACCTAAGGGAGGAGAAGGAAGTTTCCCTCTTCAGTACCACCTGCTGTGTGTGCCATCTCTCTGGCTCACGTGGCATTTCCTGACCCCTTGCAGCAGTGAGGGCTCGGTCCTTTCTAGGCAGCAGAGAAGCCCTGAGGATAGAAGAGTTAACCTCGAAAGTTGGGATCCAAAGGGAAGTGATTATGTTTGAAAAATGAAATTATCAACACATCCAGCCCTTTAAGACTCTGACTTTATTTCTGGTTTATGTGTTTTTCTTGATTTAAAGTTTATTTTTAGCACCTGATAATTAAAACTATACTAGAGGTTCCGAAAATGCCCATGTCTGTTGGTGGAATTATCCTCAATGAACACACTTTGCAAACCCTCCAGCAAAGACTCCATGAGAATAAGGAAGGCAAGTGCCGGTCTCTGGGTTGTGGCCCGTCTATTTAAAGTGCTCACCTGCCAGCGTGTGTGTATTTTTGTCATGCCCAGAATTGCTAGTATACGTGGGATATAATTTTAAAGATTCTTAAAATGAGAGTGTATGAACTGGAACAAGAAAAAAAATACATCTTTACTTTTACCACCTTCTAACTTAAATCCGTCCTTTTATTTACAATGGAGCCCACAGATCCTAGTAATGACAGCAGCAGCTGTGGGTGTGTCACCAGTGAGGGTCACGGAGGGTCCGATGGCACCTTAGAGTTGGAGAAATCCGTGCGTGTCCTTGCCCGTCACCCTCGTCTCCAGATGAGTTACTACACTCACTGCTCTTGCTTAATCATTTGAAGATATACAAAGAAGTGGGTAAATTCCTAGATCATAAATTCAGGTTATTTTTAAAAGTTAATTAACTTTTAAGATTTTATTTATTTAATTTGACAGAGATGCAGCGAGAGAGGGAACATAAGCCATAAGCAGGTGGAGTAGGAGAGGGAGACGCTGGCTTCCCACCGAGCAGGGAGCCTGATGCGGGCTTGATCCCAGGACCCCGGGATCACGACCTGAGCCGAAGGCAGATGCTTAACAACTGAGCCACCCAGGCGCCTCAAATTTAGGTTATTTTTAAAACTACTTCATTATAATTAATTCTTCAGGCTTCTAAGTTATTCTGAGAAAGAATCCGTACGTTTCACCAGACTGCTAGAAATATTTATGCTATGAAAATGTTGAGACCCCTGGCTGAAGAGACAAAGGGTGCTGGGACTGCCCTCCGGGGTGGGAGACTGAGGTCGTCTGGATGGATTTTCCTGTTGAAGACTAATTAAAAAAAAACCCAAAAAAGTATTTAAAAAAATAGATCTGAAAGTATTGGCTGGCTGCAAGGGTCGTGAAGAATTACTGCGTCGAGACTGTAGAACACCGAAGTCCGGGAGGGGCAGCCAAGCACGGGGAAGCACTTTTGCTCCAGTGTATACACCTGGTAAGCGAGGAGAAAACATAATTGGCCACGGTCAGGAGTAGACGAGGTGTCCCACAGACCCTGCCAAGAGCACCGGGGTCACGTGCTCCAGACAACTTCGTACACAAGTTTAGCAGCTTAGACGGAGTGGACTAGATCTCCCCAAAGCACAAATGACGGCGGTCCACGCATTATCTAATAGGTTTTAGACGGCCCCTTAACTGTTAAGAAAATTTCATTCACGGTTTTTAAAACTCTGCAAAATACACCTGTAACCCGGCTGGTTTCACTGGGTCATTTATCAGCATTCAAAGAATTAATGCCACTTCTTCTCATTATCTTCCAGAAAATATAAGAAGATGGAATACTTCCCAACGAGACCAGATTTACCCTGATACCAAAACCAGATAAATGAATTACCAAAAAACCACATCAGGCCAGTGTCCCACATGAACACAGATACAGGCATCCTTAACAAAATGTAGACCAAACCAAGCAGTGTGTAGGAAGAAGCATTTGACCATGGCCAAGTGGGTTGTTTACTGCCGAGATGCATGGCTGATTCAGAATTCAAAAACCTGTCTGTGTAATTCCCTCCTAGGCTTGTGAGGAAGAATCAATGGCCCTGTCACGTGTTCAGAAAAATCATTTCACAAAATTCAGTACCACTTGTGACAAAACGTCAAAGAACAGAAGTAGAGGCGCCTTCTTCAGCCCGATAAGGCATATCTGCTCGGTGCCCTGCAGTTGACACCATGCGAACCAGCGACAGGCCACAGCACCCCCCCCCCCCACCGCCCCCGAGGTGGCAGCCACGGCTGGGACCTGGACATCTGCCCGCACCATCCCACTCGAGAGCCCAGAGCCGGCAGGTGTGGCCTGTGCACTGAGGCAGGGAAAGGAACTAACAGGCATTCGGATCACTGAGGGACAGAAAGACGGTCCCAATTTGCAGATGACATGATTCTGTACACAGAGAATCCCAAGGAATCCATCAAAAAACTCGTAGAGCTAGTGGGAGTTCAGGTTCAGCAAGATCTCAGGCTAAAGACCAACATAGAAACAAACAAAAAATTGCATTTCTGTATACTAAAATTTAAAAGATAACACCACTTAAATTGTTCCATAAAAATGAATTACCAAGGTATAACCCTAACAGACTCATAGTATCTGTGTGCCGAGAATTACAAAATGCTGGTGAAAGAAGTCGGAGGAAGCTCGAGTTTTTGGAGAGGCGGATACACCATGCTTGTGGACTACAAGTGTTTGCACCATGGAGAGGTCCGTTCTCCCCAACGGATTCCAGCAAGGATTTTTGTTGTTACTGACACGACAGGATTATTCTAGAATCCATACGGAAGAGAACAAAATAGAGCCAAAGCAGTCCTGGAAAGGAAGAACAGTGTGGGAGGAGTATCGCTGGCTGACGAGGCTGCTGATGCGGCTCCTCGTGTCGCTGCACCTGTCAGGGCTGCGGATCAGCTGAGAGTCGGACGCACGGGTCAGGGAACCGAGCAGCAGGACCACACCGGGACCACCGCCCGCTTCCGGCGAAGCTGAAGTCTCGGCTGAGGTCCAGCAGTGCACTGGAGCCGTTGCACAACCACAGACAAAACACAGGAGTCGTGACCTTCACCTCACTGTTCTGTGAGAGGTCAACTCAAGTAGGACGCCGAGCTACGTGCAACATGTGCTGCTGTAGGACTTCTGGGAGGAAAGTAGAAAACTTCGGAATCTAGGGCTAGGTAAAGAGTTCTAAGGTTTCACATCAAAAGTGTGATCCTTAAGAGAAAAAAAGCAGTAAGTTGGACTTCATCAGAATTAAAAAAACATTTGGTCTGTAAAAAGTGAGGAAATGACAAGCTGCTGAATGGGAGAAAATAGGTGCTAACACAAGTCTGATGAAGGTCTTGTAAGTAGAAAACGTAAGGTAGTAAAAACCAGTCCTTAGAAAATGGGCAAAGACATAAACAGATGTTTCACCGGGAAAGATGTTTGCCTTGTCGCGCGCTCATTATAGCGGCAGCGAGGGGTCGCCAGATAGCCAGAGCGGCTCGCCAATGGCAGCAAGCCCTGCGAGGATGGGGGTACTCAAGCGCCGGGGGGGCTTGGGGTGGGTGCGTGAGCCCCTGAGGCCCTGAGCACGCACATACCGCATGCCTCAGTGGCTCCCCACACAGTGTTTGTCCCACAGACGTGGGGCTTCTGCCCACTCCAGACGCGGCCGTGAGCATCCCCACAGCTACACGTGTGATGGCAGGAGCTGGGAACAAGAACGATGTCTTTAACGAGGCAAACACTCAAAGGCCAGTGGGGCCGGCTGTGAGAGGCAGGGCCCGACACACTCGCTGCATGCACGGATCTCGGGGGGCCGTGCAGGGTGATGAAGCCGGTCCCCACATTGCCACGCTCTGAGTGCCATGCTAGGGAGATAGAGGAGGAGGCAGGCAGGGCTACCCCCCAGGCTCTGCATGACAGAGGCTCTGCATCTGACAGTGGTGGTGGTGGTCATGCAGATGACATCTGTGACATCACACACATGTCCATGCGTGGGGACAGGCCCATCTCCTGGTCTGGATGCCGCACTGTGGCATGGAGGGTTGAGCACTGTGGGTGATGAGGGGGCGTCCGTGGGACCTGCGGTACAGCCTCTGCAGCTTCTTGCGAATCTGTTGTCATTGCAAAATAAAAATCCCAGACCGGCCATGTACTGCCTCCCAGACACTCCCAAGACGGAGGGGCACCAAGTCTCGGGGAGAGGAGGATAGAGGTGAACTGGGCACTCACCCTGAGAAACTAGTGTGACAGGATGAGAAAAAGTGGACTTCGAGTGGGGATGCTTCCTAGAGAGATGGTGGTGGACCGCACCGGGAGCGTGTCAGGACTCTAACTGGGCCAGTTCACCTGGGCAGCTTCAGAAATACATGAAATGGAGACTTAAAGGACGGCAGAGAGAAACGCTCCAGGGGCAAACCTGAGAACCAGGCTCCATACACTGTGGCCCTGTGGGCCAGACCCAGCCCGTAGCTTGTGCTCGTACCATCCTGCGAGCTAAGAGTGGTTTTTACATTTTTGAAGAACATTCAACAGAGACTATACAAGGCCAACAAAGCCTGGCGTATTAACCATCTTTGCCCTTTACAGAAAAAGTTTATTGAGTCCTTCTTTAACCCATTCCTCTGCAGAGCATGGAACAAGCAGAGGGAACACTCAGAGGCTGAGAACACAGTGAACACAGGCCCTCCTGGCCCCACGGGCTCCCAGAGTCGCAGGACACTGCGCTCGGAGATGGCTGACGTGGACCGTGCAACCGTCCTAGAGCCCCAGCTGGCCTCAGACCATTGAGGCCATCCTTCTGCTTTCTGACAACAGTAGGAATGATCTGAAAATCAACAATAACACAAAAATTAAAACTCACAGTCACTTGAATATTAAATAGAATATTTCTAATTCATGTACAAATAGAAATCACAGTAGACATTATGAAATAATTTGGACGACAGTGAAAATAGTCATACTGAAATTAGCAGATGAAGCCAAAAGCTGTTCTTAGAAGGAAACTTACAGCATTAAAGTGAATATGTTTGAAAAGGGAGGCCCAGAGCCTGTGGTGTGAGTAGATGTCTCTGTAATTAGAAATGAACAGATCAAACCCAAAGAGGACGGTAGGAAGGAGATAGTAAAGGAGCAAGAGTCAGTGACTAAGTGGCCCATGTGAGGAAGGAGAAGAGGGACATTGACGGGCGCCAGCGCGGGCGCCTGCGTGGCTGAGTCTGTGAAGTGTCCACTTGGTTTTGGCTTAGCTCAGGGTGAGTGGGGTCAGCTTGAGGTTCTCGCTCTCCCTCTGCCATAATTAGGATATTGGGAACAACACTATACCAGTAAATTTGGGAAGTTGGTAAAATGAACAAACTCCTTGAAAAACCCACCGTAGGGGCACCTGGGTGGCTCAGTGGGTTAAGCCTCTGCCTTCGGCTCAGGTCATGATCTCAGGGTCCTGGGATCAAGTCCCTCTCTCTGCTCAGCGGGGAGCCTGCTTCCTCCTCTCTCTCTGCCTCCCACTCTGCCTACTTGTGCTTTCTCTCTCTCTCTCCGACAAATAAAATCTTAAAAAAAAACAACCCACTGTAGTTAAGACTGGAGTGCGATGATAATGAGTCTGAATGGTTCTGAATCTCCTGAGGACTGTGAAGGAAACCACAGATGCCACCGGCTCCCGGCCAGCATCCCTGAACCTCAGGAGGAGGCGCCACGAGGGTTGTTTGTCTACCTTGTCTTAACAGGCCCAGCAAAACCGGGGGACCAAAGACAGGAGAACACATGAAAATTAGCGGCCATTCTGTTTCATGAAAATAAATTCAAAGCTTCCAGAAAAAATTAGCAGACAATCTGGCTATACATAAACTTGATACAAAGTTAATGTTTGAAAACCAGTGTGATTCACTATAACGCAATAAATAAGAAAAGGCATATGTTTTTGTTAGAAGATGCAGGAAAACTATCGTTCAATTCAGTACTTGTTCATGGTAAAATCTCTCAGTAAGTCAGACTAGAAGGCAGCTTCCTTGATGTAGCAAAGATTAAATCTACAGTAGAAATCAGACTTAATGGTGAAATACTGAAAAGTTTTTTTTTCCTGTCTAGTGGGAGTGAGTCAGGGGTACATTTTTTTTTTAAGATTTTATTTATTTATTTGACAGAGATCACAAGTAGGCAGAGAGAGGAGGAAGCAGGCTCCCCGCTGAGCAGAGAGCCCAATGCGGGACTCGATCCCAGGACCCTGAGATCATGACCTGAGCCGAAGGCAGAGGCTTAACCCACTGAGCCACCAGGCGCCCAGGGTGTAGAGTTTAAAAGAAATAAAACTTAACCATCTTTGACAGATGGCATGATTGTATAAATGGAAAATCATTTCTACAAGTTTAACAGGTGCTAGATACAGAGTCGGCATATATAACCCACATGAATGCTGTAAAACAAGGCAAGTAAAAATAACCCCCCAGTTTTTTTTTACATTTACACTAACATCAAAGAAAGAACATGAAATAGCAAAAAACAAAAGCCGTGCAGAATGTCTACGTTGACAGGCACAACATTTCTGAAAGAACCTAACGTGAGACTCCCCATATAAAGGCATCTGTGACCCCCCGAGTCACGCACAGATCCCAGGAGTTCCCCATGGGTGGCAGCGTGCACTGGGACAGTGAGGACAGCCCCTTGCTCACTGTGTGGTAGCCTCCTGAGTGGTGTCCCCAGAAGCAGGTGGACGCAGCAGTGCACACTGCCTGTCTCAAATTCACGGGCGTGCAACACCAGCCGCAGTTTGAGCCTTTGGCCAGTGCTCACCGCTCCGGGGCAGGGAGGGTGCCGGGGAGGCCAGCGCAGCTTTCTGGGCATGGCAGTGCGTGCTTTGTGGCCTAAGTGTAGGCTGCACTGTTGGTGGAAATGTGGTACCTTGTGGTACACGTGGGTCCGTGCTCTGGAGGGGGTGTACCTTGTTTATAATTTATTATAAAACAGACACAGGTGTAGAAGGGGTGAGCACAAAGCGTGAAAAAGAATTGTTTCTGTTACAGAAAAATCTACCAAGTTAGAGAAGTGCCCCCAGCACATGGAGAAAATACGCAACGTCTCTGGGCACCTTTCCCGCCGGCTGCTCTGACTGCATGGTCACTGTGGTCTGAGCACTGGGGTGAGAGCCCGTGGTGATGGGGCCAGGGTGGGGAAGCTCAGGGCTGCTTGAAGTTTGCAAGAGGAGTAGCAAAGATGGGACATCCTAGATTCCCATTATCCCTTGGCGTGTTGTCCAGACTGGAGGGCTGAGCCACATGTGGCCCTGAGCCCCTGAAATGTGGCCAGGGCATCTGAGGAACTGAGTATTTGATTTTGGTTCATTTTAAATCAGATACATATGATACACATGGCTCCTGACTCCTGGCTAGGACTGTGCGGTTCTAGACAGACAGTGACCGCACGTGCATGGGTGGGGAAGTGTGAGAGCTCGACGCACAATGAGACGGTGGACAGTGCTGCAGGGCAGTGGCAGGGGGAGCAGCAGCGGGCACGGGCCTCACCCGGAGGCACCTGCAGAGCAGAGGGAGTGAAGACACCCACTTCTAACTACCCGGTGTCCCGTCAGCCCCACAGACCTGTTCGTGGTTGCTCTTTCTGGGAGAATGTAAAAGCTGTGCCGTACAGCAGACACTTCATTAGACCTTAGATTGAGGCGCCTGGGGGCTCTGTCAGTGAGGTGTCTGCCTTTGGCTCAGGTCATGATCCGGGGGTCCTGGGATCGAGCCCCACGTCTGGCTCCCTGCTCAGTGGGGAGGCTGTTTCTCCCTCTCCCTCTCCCTCTGCCACAACCCCTCCTTGTGCTTGCTTGCTCTCAGATAGTTAAAATCTTTAAAAAAAAAAAAAAAAAAGTCACACACACCCTTTAGTTAACTCTGGGGTAATTGTAGCTCATGATAACTTTTTTAAAATGATGATCAGTTTTATTTTAATAAGCAAAGTGAATCCTTACTTGTAAAGGGGATGAAACGTCTGTGACTTCTTTCACAGTTTATTTTGGTTTTGTAAACTGTACTGGACATGCGGTGACACTTAGAATAGCCACTGTGTAATTTGAGCAGACAGCGAGGGACTCAGTGGGCACGAGCGAGATTACCCGTTCGCGTGGGTGTGTCGGCATGGGCCCCGCATCCCCCAAGTGGACATGGCTCCGTCCGTGCAGGGAGAGAATATGTGACGTCACAACAAGAAGAAATACTTTATATTTGTGTGACTTAATTTGTAAAAAGTTATCCAGTCATCAGCACTGTGAGATAATTAACACTTCTATTAGGACAGCTGAGTGCTTCTTAAGCATACGATGGCCTCGCCGGTATCTCACACCGGCCTCTCTCAGCCTCCTTACTTGGCCGTGTGCCCACAGCCGCTGACCTTGCGGTGTTTCCTGGTGGACCGTGGCTCTGACCTGTGCAGGGGCAGTTCTGAGTTGCACACACAGGCCCGGGTGAGCATCTGGGGCGTGCACAGTAGGTGTGTGCGAGGGTGCACACTTGTGCTGCGGCTCCCCTCCCGCGGCCCCGGGGCTCCCTGAGGGCCTGGGGACACAGTGCCGTGGCTGCCGTGCAGCACCGAGGGACGGGGTGTCTCCTTCCCTGCACGCGTGTGACTCCTCCTCTCCATTCTCCGTCTGCACCCCACAGCTTGACTACATCGACCCCCGAGCCGTGCAGCTTGGCTCCCTCCTGGTCCGCGGCCTCACCACTCTGGTCTTGGTCAACAGTGCGTGCGGCTTCCCCTGGAGGACGAGTGACTTCATGCCCTGGAACGTGTTTGACGGGAAGCTGTTCCATCAGAAGTACCTGCAGGCGGAGAAGGGGCACAGCGTGGAGGCGCTTGTGGAGCAGAACGTGAGTCCACAGTTTCTTCGTGTTCAGAGACCATGGGTTTGAGGTCAGGCGCTTGGAGGAGCCCTAGAGCTCCCGAGTCCTGGGCCAGACATGGGTTCTGTGCGTCCTGTGGCCGCTCTGCTGGGACGAACAGACGTCCTTCCCCAGAGACCTCCCCGTGGAGGAGGCACGTGTTCCCAGGCTTGGAAATTCTTCAGTTTACACCGACCGCAGGTTCCGTGGCTGCAGTTTCCGTGCTTTCGATAGAGGCTTGTTCCAGAAAGGCAGGAACACGAGTGGAGAGGCTTAAGGCTTCGGCGTCATCAGATCTCATAGGTTCTCCCAAAATACTGCCAGAGGGCTCGAGTAGCCAAAGTCCGGCCGAAGGACGGCAGGGAGCACCCCACCCCGTCCAGCGTGGCCCCCCTCTTCACGGCCTTTCTCTGCCTGGCCTTCTCGAATCAAGGACTAAGTTTCCCCAGCGGTGCCTTTGCAGACCTCAGACTAATTCAGTAGGAATAATTGTATTCACTTGAAAACATCTCCCGGGGGCTGCTGGCTCCGCTGGGAATGTGGGCTCCGTGATGGCCGGCTGTGTGCGTGCGAGTGCTCCGTGATTCCTGGGAGGCCTCCGAGGAGGGCCCCCGCCAGGCTCCCAGGGAGCGTGTTACAGGGGCCGCAGGCAGGTGCAGGAGCCTGTGGCCGCCGAGCGGTCACCGTCCGCATGAGGTCAGCATGTGCTGTAGGCATCTGGGGAGATGCTGCCGTCCCTGTGCCTCTCCCAGACTAATAACCAGGGTGTCCTTCGGGATTTGGAAGCCACTAGCCTTGTGTGCAGCCACCCGCGGGGTCGTGAGGGAGGGTGCGCTCGTCGCCGTAGGCGGAAGCGGGGAAGGGTCGGAGCAGACAGCAGCCACCGCCTGCAGAGCCCCAGCTGTGGTCCCGTGTCCGATGTGCCGGCCACACACGGGGTGACCACAGGTTCGGGCAGGTGGGGCCCCGTGTCAGCAGTAAAGGAGGCGGCGGATTACCTCCCTGGGGACTCGGGAGAGTGTCCGTTTTCTGAGAACCTCTTGTCAAGTCTCAGTGTTGAAGGAAGTGCTCCCCAGTGTCCTTGGACACCACGGCCACCGTTGTGTCTCCTGAGTGTGACCCGGCTCCCGCCGTCTGCTCTGTTTGCAGAGGTCCCGGCTGACCAAGTTCCACGCTCTGAAGTCGGTCGTGTGCAAGGCGTGCGTGAAGGAGAGCAGACGCATCGTCAGCAGGCAGCACGGGCGCTCCCAGCAGCCAGGTGGGCGGGGCGGGCCTCAGCCGCGGTGGGCGGGGCGGACCCAGCAGCCAGGTGGGCGGGGCGGGCCTCAGCCGCGGTGGGCGGGCCCACGGTGCGGGGTGTGGGCAGCCGGCCCACGAGACTGGGAGAAACACGCACTCGCCACACTAGGCGCTCCCCAGCAGTTTCCTTTCTGGTCCCTTCAGGAAAGGTGTCCCCCAGAGGACGCACCTGCTCTCCCCGTGACTCCCAGCTCCCCGTGGCCTGCACCGCCCCCAGAGCTCCCCGCAGCCAGAGCTGCTGCTGAGGTGCTGGTTTATGTGACCAGAGTTCTCGTTCTCAGAATAGACCTTGGCATGTAAAGCAAGCGGAACGGGACGGAAACAACCTCGATTCCGTCAGGAGAACGGACGTGGACCGATAATGTGTTTCTGCCGTCGTTTCTGGGCTCGTTGTGGTGACCTGCACGGTTGTGTGTCCTGCCTGTCCAGACCCCCCAGTTTGAAAGTGGCTTCCAGTTTCTCCCGTTTCCCGTGCGCTGTTTCCTAAAACGGAGCACCACAGTTTGCGAATTAGGTGTCACCATGTAGTCAGAGTTCGATAAGTGTTGCCGACGTGTTTTCTACAAACCCTTCTCTACGGCTTCACTAGTGACGAGGAGCTTGTGTTTCCCTTGGCCCCGTTCTCCAGTGTGGTGGTGTAGCCGTGTGATAGGCGAATAGTGTGTCTCAATGACCGGATGAGTCTTTATTAGTGAAGGTGACTGTCGTGGGGGTCCGCTTGTTGATGAGTCTGGTTATTTCACGTCCCCCTTCGGTTTGGATCCGTGCCTGTCAGTCCAGCAGCTCCGTCTCTGTGCTTGCTGGAGCTCGAGAACTCCCCCCAGGTCCTGCCCTGCAGACTGTCTTCTGGGGCTCTGCTGGGCATTGGTTGGGCAGGTCTCGTTCTGAGGGGCTTTATGTCCGGTGCCATGTGTGGGGCCTGCCTGAAGGAAGGAGAGGGGCTTCCTCCCTGTTTCCCAGGAGTCACAGACTCCCGTCTTGTCTTACCCTTTCGTGCACCCTTTAGCTTTCTCCTGCCAGCTGAGGAGAGGCCAGATTTGAGACCCCCAAGCAAGAGCTGATTCCTTCCAAAACAGATGTGCAGCGTTCTGCTTTCGTTGCCTTGTCCCCAAGCCGGCCGGCCGCCGGTCCTGCGTGCTGTGTCTCGGGCTCCCGGGCAGGAGCCACAGGTAGCACGATGCAGGCCGCTGTCAGCTGGCGGGAGACACTTAGACTTTCTCGTGGTACATTCTAGTCGAGGCAAGTGGTAGGGGTGTCAGAGCTTAGGAGTTTCGAAGAGGGAACTTGAGGGTGGTTAAGTGTGTGGAGAATCGGGCAGGGCGCACCTCAGTCCAGCTCTCGTGGTCCCGGGACCCCTGCTCACCCAGAGCCCGAGCACTGGTGGCCTGCAGAGTAAGGCCCGTGCCTCCTGGAGGCAGGGTCAGTCAGAACCGATGACCTGAGGACCTGCTCTGGCCCAGCATCTGCCAGGCTGCTCATCTCACCTGCATGGGGTCTCCTGGGGAACGTGTTTCCATTCAGACACCCACCGCCCTCCACCCCCAATCCCAGCTATGGCCCCTCAGTCTGCGTTTTTCACGGGCTTTCCCTGTGACTGAGGAAACCGGAAGTTTGGGAAGTGCCGACCTGGTGCCACCTTGCTTCCTTCTTAGACGTGACGTGTCATTGGGGTTAGGTGTGTGGTGGCCTCCTAACGTGTGCTGATCTCATGTCCCCACAGGCAGGTGGGGGAGGCAGGGATCCGGCTCCCACAGGACGAGCTCTGGGTACAGCCGAGCAGGCCACGGACAGCACTGGAGGGACCAGGGAGCAGGTAAGAGGCTGGTGGCCGGCGGCTGCTCACGAGGGCGTTGCGCCTGGGCTGGAGGACCGCCGGCAGGTAAGCGCCGCATGCTCTGATCACTGACTGAAGTGCAGGCTCAGGCTCCAGGCCGGTCTGTCCCTGCTCTTTGCCGCTCATTCTTCCATTCCGGACCCTGTTCTTGACGGTCTGCTCAGAGAGAGGCTCTCGTGAAGCTGTGACACACACGTGTCCCTCTAACGAAGAAAGAGCACGTGACATGTTCTGTGGCTTGGCTTGTATACGTGGGACCCTTTAGGGGATCTGGGAAATAAAATGAATCCTTCACTTCTTGGTGTGTAGTACAGATGTTTGCAAAAGCTGAGTTTAATACATAATGATTCACATCTTACATACAGAGAAAACCTCATGAGTATTTAAATTCAAAGTTCCTTACGGGTTTCAAAGCCCGACTACGGAGAGTTCTGTGTCACGTCAGGTTTGTGATGTCCTTACAAATGCAAACAGACCTTTCATTTGATTTCGTTTTCTGCAGGTTCTGAAACGTGTGGAGATCTCAGATTATCCACGTTATTACCTAAAGCACACGAGTCTGTCATGACACAGAGCGGTGTGTCTCGGTCGGCCTCTGTCGGTGCTCACCGCACCTCGTCACCTGGGGCATTGCTGAGGGGAATCCAGGCCTCTCCCGGTCGGTTGCCTCTTGTTCTGGCCGAAATCTGGGGGTCGGCTCTCTAGCTCAGTGCCAACTGACTGCCCATCCCTGGGGGACAGAGAAAAGCTCTGTAAGATTGACCATTGCTGTAGGTGTCCCTTTCACGTGATGTCTTCTGCAGGGTCCCCCTAGCCAGTGCTGCCACCCACTGCCACCTGAAGCTACTAGATGGCCGACCCAGTGGGCATAGCGGCATCTCCCCTGCCACCTCCAGGCCCAGGGCAGGCACATGGCGACTCCACCCGGACCTTGGAGTGTTGCTGCCGACACAGCGTGTGTGGGACGAGGGCACGTCCCCCCTCCCTTACCTCGAGCATTCTTGAGATTGCTTCTAATGTTGAAGCAACTGCTGATGATTGAACAAAACTGAAAACAGGGCACCCAGAGGACAGAGAGGGTCTGTCAGCTGACTTGGGGTCAGACCGTGTCAGCTACCACCACGGGCTTGCATCTGCGTGGCGAGCAGGCATCTGTGAGGGCGGCACTCAGGGTGCTTTCACGCTGCGTCCACTGGGCGGGCTGCCGGCCGCGGGTAGAGCTGTGCCGCCCGAGGACCCAGGGGTCCTGTGTGGGAAGGCCTCCCCTCCCTGGGCTCCCGGAGGCCCCAGGCAAGTGTGCCTGTGTGGCCCTGAGGCGCCGGCTGTCCGCCTCTGCTGAGGGCTGGTGGACAGAGTGCAGAATGCCAGCTCCTAACCCCTTACGATGCCAGGACTTCCTCCAGTGACCGGGAGGGCCCGGACACGTGTGCACGCAGTGACCGTCTCCCCGCGGTCTTCATGGAGGGGTCTGACGAGGTCCTCCTGAGGGTGGTACATCCTCAGAGTCCCGGTGAGCGAGAGCAGATGCTCCGGGGGGGTGTGCACGGGAGGCAGGGCCCCAGGGAGCCGTGTGGAGCTGGAAGGGCAGCAGGAGGGAGGCTCACGGGCGGTAAGGTTGGCGGACGGCAGAGGAGCGGCGCGTCCAGGGCCTCACAGCTTTGGTCAGAGCCCCAGAGATCACTCCAGATGAGTTGCTGCATGTGTCCATTCGGGCACGTTTCCTGTGGCCGCCGGCCTGCCCTGCGGAGCTCAGAGCCTGCACACCTTCACTTCAAAGCTCCTGTTCGCTGATGCTCACAGGGTCGGAATTAGGCTCCAGTACCGTTTGAAGTTCAAGCGTGCGCTGGGCCGGGAACAGGGTGGGAGTCCGGCCCTATGTGGCCAGATAGCCCGCGTGTAAGTAGCAGGAGCCTGGGTCCCTGTCACCCTTGCAGCTGTGGTGTCAGACTCCTGTGACCCTGGCCCTCCAGTGAGGGGTAGAGCACACCTGGCTGGCTCGGGTCAGCAGGGTGAGGGCAGGCCCGCTGGACACGTTTCAGGCAGCTTGGCGTGACAGGGCGTGCACAGTCCTCCCTGCGCTCCCTCTGAGCAGATGACTGAGGCCTCCACAGGGGCACCTCTCCATGCTGTCACTGGTGTGGGAAATGGTGACACTCCTCTTAATCCCCTTTGGCCTGGGCTTGTCTCCTTTCCTTCCTGCTGGGTCTACGGAAGTCAGGAAAGTTTAGGCCATACAAAGTCATGGTGAGAAGGGCTGCTGGTGAGGCCTGGGAACAGGTGGGAGAGACCGTGAGTCTCCAGGCAGATGAGCACATCAGCTGTGGCCCGTGGCCCTGCACGTGCACGCTTCCCCTGAGACGCTCCCTGGGCTGTGCTCCCTGCCGTGTCATCCGCAGGCAGCCTAGGCAGGCTTTGGTGTCCTACCGGCTGGGTCCCGGGGTTCCAGGCAAGCCGGGTGCAGTCGCCCTACTGAGTGCTTGGATTCGAGTCTCTCATAGCTGTTGGAGGGTGTCTTCCTGTCTCTCCTCGTCCCCAGAGGAAGCCTGCTGCAGTGGGTTCTCACAGGCAGGACCCGCTGTTCACCAGCGACCTGACCTGAGCACAGGTCAGAGCCTGCAGTCGTTCCCCCACGCACACGAGTGACCCCCGGATTTCAGGGGGCGTTTGCAACGCTTCAGGATGTTTGTCAGACGCCCTCCCAAGGCCTGGAGAAGCCCGTCTTCCCTCTTCCGTTGTGGTTACGTAGAAGCAAGGAGATTGTAACAGACACAGCATCGAGAGGCTGAAGCTGCCCCAGGTGCCCGGGTTTGCAGGAATCTCCTCCTTAGGGCCAGGGCCGCAGCGGCCGCACGGAAGACCGGGGATGCTGGTACAGGAGGGCTCGGGGCTGAAACACGTGCCCTGTGAGACCACAGGTCAGAGGCAGAATTGCACGGGGTGGGTGCTGAGCTAGGATCAGATTTCGGAATCTGGGGATGGAATGCTGGCTTCGGGAGCAGCCCCTGGTGTCATCAGAACATGTGGTGACAGTCGGCAGTTACACCGTGACGGGCACAGCAGAGCACACGGACGTGCTGAAGCCTGTGCAGACCACCTGAACTGATGTGACACGGTGTCAGCCGCCCTGAGAACTGGAGCGTGGGGGTGTCTCCCAAGCCTCCCTCAAGGCGGTGGTTCAGCAAAGACCGATGTCTCCCGTGGAGAAACGTTCACGGAAATGTTCCTGGTGGTACCAGTGTGTTGTCTGATTTCAGATACTCCTGTGTAAGATACGAGTCACACACACATAGAAAGTCTTTTATTAGAGCTGGAACGTTATTTAAGGTTAGGGAATCCACTTTTTCAGTTTTGTCACCGTGATAGAATTAATTACATCATCGTTGCTGGGCCCACACACTGTTTGCTCGCTTATGTCTACCTTTGAATTCCGGTTTTAGTATTTTTTAGAGATATTTAAGTAGTCCGAGTAGAAAGTTGTCAGTACTTCCTGGACACAGTTAACAGACAGAATTCTTTATGTAAAATTAAAAATGCCTCCGAATGAGTGTACTGAGTTACCAGGAGACAGTCCATGGAGGAGGAGGGGCAGAGGAGCGGCACCAGCAGCAGCAGTGGCTGCCTCTGTGAGCCCACACGGGCCAGGCGGGGCAGCCGGGGCCTTTTAGGGAGGGGCACCAGCCTCCCTGTGAAACGTTTGCTTCCTGGCCTGGGAACTGGGGAGGGGTCATGGGACCGGCAGAGGTGAGACCCTCCCTGTGGTGGGGAACTTCAAAGCAGCGACAGTGAGAACACCCTAACTTCTTCCTTGCTGTTGGTGAGAAATGATGTGTTAAATTCCACAGTCAGTAGCAAATCGCATTTGCCTGTGATTTCTTCAGATTTTCACTTGTCGGTGGTAATTCTGGAGGAGTGCTGGGCTATTGTAAAACCATCTCTGATCATCTGTGATAACAAGGAGGGGCCTGGAAGCCTCCTTCTGGCCTCGCTGTGACCCGCTCCCGTCATCCAGCCCTTGACCAGAGCCCCTGCCAGGCTCTCATTTGTGGGAGCGGCTGAGCCACACAGCCTGCCCTCGGCGGGAGAGGCGCGGGCATCCTCAGGCAGCAGAGGGTCAGGAAAATGTCATTTTCTGAGTGTGCGAACGACCTCCGTTTTTCCCGGCGGGGCGGCTCTCCTCTGGTTCCCCTGACACTCCCTGTGTCGTGGAAGGTGAGGAGTGACCAGCTGCACGGGCATGGGGGCCTCTGCACTCAGCTGGGGAAAGAGCCGCACACCGCTCGCTCCGTCCTTGGCCAAGTGTCCTCCATGAGCCATTTGCACATGCAGCTCCTTCCCCAGTGTCACTGGCCGTGGAGGCTGTCTGGCTACCGTGCCAGTGGTTGGAACTGGCATTCAGAGGAGCACTGAGGACATGCTTCTTTCTGCCAGCACAGCCACCTCTTAATTAATTGCTTCCTACTCTAATGGAATAATTGTGCAACAAACTTTAATGATAGTGGCTGCAACAGAAAATAGAATAAAAATGCTGTTCTCCAAATACAGCTCGGCATGTTGTTTTGATACCTACTTGGAAATGTCCTGTTTTTTTTTCTGTTTGAATTTTAGAGAAATGTAATTAACTTAGTTTTGGTTTTCGTATCTGTTTGGTACAGGAAATAGACAATATGAACCTGACCATTGGAGGAGATACTCATCCTCTTCTGGGTAAGTGCACCACTTCCATCCCCATAATAAACCCATTTTATCAAGGATGAAAGTAAAGCATCTGTCTTTGGAGCATGTATCTTTCATATCAGTTGCTAACTTTAAAAAAATTCAGATGCTGAATCCTGACATGGGGCTAAGTTAACGTGGTTTGCAAATAAGTTTGCTTCCTCTCAAAAAAGTGTGGAGAGAAGGGGATGGGAGGTCCAGCCTTAAAGCCCTGGGATGCCCTTCTTGAGAGCGAAGCTTTTCAGTGACTTCTCTTGCAGCATATGAAGAAGAGCTCCGTTGGCCGTTTTCAGAGGCTGTGCCTGACTCTGTGGCCCAGGCAGCTCCTAACATCCTCATTCTCATTTCTTTATCTGTGTCTCAAAGGTGTGGTTGCTTTTTTTTTTTTTTTAAGTGAGTTGGAATCTTACTATGTCCTGCTTTTTTTAATTTAATGCTAGATTGTAAATACTGTAAGGATTGGAGACATGATGCACTACGGCTGTATAATATTCCAAACGTGGTTTCTAGCTATAAATATAGGGAAAGAGGTAACAGCCTTCTTCTCGCTTTCCTGGCGGGAGAGCCAGCTCTGCATGGAGGGCCTAGCCCTGCCTGGGAATCATAATGGTGTATGGCCCACGGGTCTGTTCCTGCCAAATCCTCCTTTCCATTTTACTCTGGCCAGGCTCCAGCTCAGAGTTCCTGACAACAGTGCGTGAGAGGCAGGCCTGGGTCCCAGCCGACAGACACCTGGCATTAGACAGGAGGCCTGTAGGGGTGTGTGGGGAGGAGGCACTCATTCATTGTCAGGAAGCTTAATTTATAATGCTGCTAATGAGAGGTTCATTTCTTGCTCTATCTAAGCATTGAACAGCTCTCGGTTTTAAAAAATGTTCTAGATTTTCCAAGTTTCATGGAAGAATTCTCAAATAACTTAAGAATTGTCATTTTAAGGCCAAAGTTTTACTGAGCTCAACCTCTGGGATACTGACAATGGAAGGAAATCTAGATTTAGGGGATAGAAGACCTGTGTCAGTGGCCTGTCCGGCCCCACACGCTGTGGCTCTGGAGGTTTCCAGCACTTGCAGATAATGCTCACACGTGTTCCTCTGAGGACACTCGCAGTCGTCGCTGTCTGTAGAAACAGAGTAACCCCCGAGCATATTCACAGCCCAGTTCGCGTGTTGTACTTCATGCATTACCCCAGCAGCTCAAATATGCAGAGCTCCTGGCTTTGTCTGGCCTTAGAATCCCATCTGGTGTTTACCAGAATGGGGTACATTCTCCAGGTGTTTTAATACATGTAGGTTTTATGTTTGAAACACCCTCACTGCTTCCTGCAAAGGCCTTCTGAGATACACTGTGTACCTGGTTACTTTCCATGCAAGTCTTGTAAGACCTACAACCTTATGGCCCAGTTTTACTCATTTACTTTTTTAAGATTTTATTTATTTATTTGACAGAGACAGGGAGAGAGGGGACACAAGCAGGGGGAGTGGGAGAGGGAGAAGCAGGCTTCCCGCTGGGCAGGGAGCCCGATATGGGGCTCGATCCCAGGACCTGGGATCATGACCTGAGCTGAAGGCAGACACCCAATGACTGAGCCACCCAGGCGCCCCAATTCCCCAGCTTTAGAAATAGATTTGTTTCATTCCACTTCAGTGTTTCCTGTCTGTCAACATTCTGTTCCTTTCATTTGTGCTCGTTTGAGACCACTGTTGCTTCTAGAAGTTTCATTTCTTTGCTGCTTATTTTTATAACTTTGAAATGAATTTCTCATCCCTTAGATGAAAAGAGTAGACCGCCGTGAAAATTGTTCTCCCCCTTTATAATATCTGCACTGCAGCTTGTCAGTAAAACGTTCGTTGTCATTAGTAAGCTTGATGAAGTCCTTGAGTTCGTTCAGTCTCTTTTGTTTGAGGAGCCAGTGCTTATGGTCAGTTTCCGTGGTCTCGTTGTGTAAGTTAGTCACCGCTGCAGCCTAGTCTGGCTGGGATGAAATGTCCACGTATCAATTTGAAAATGAAAATAAAACAATATGTCACTCATAATTAAATATTTTGCATTTCTTTGATTATTCGGAAGACACTTCATGATCTAATATATTGGGATCTTTGGGAAGAAGGAGGATGTTAAATTTTGTCAAATGCTGTTTCTGCATCGATGGAGATGGTCGTAGGATTCTTTGTCCTTCGTTCTGTTAATTTGTCATGTTGATTGATCTGCATGTGTTGAACCCTCCTTGCTTCCAAGGGATAAATACCACTGATCATGGTGTATGACATGTTAACGTTCTGTTGAATTTGGTTTGCTAATATTTTGTCAAGGATTTTTGCATCATTGTTCATCAGGGCTGTTGTCCTATCGTTTTCATATAGTGTCCTTGTCTGGTTTTGGTATCAGGGATTGCTGGCCTCATAAAATGACTTTGGAAGTGATCCTTCATTTTTTTTGAAGAGTTGGGAAGGATTGGCATTAATTCTTTAAATGTTTGGTAGGATTCACGAGCGATGCCATCTAGTCCTGGACTTTTCATTTGTTGGGAACTTTTTAATTACCGATTCAATCTCCTTTCTCACTTATTGGTCTGTTCAGATGATCTGCCTCATCGTGATTCAGTCTTGGTAGGTTGTATGTCTCAGAATTTATCCATTTCTTCGACGTCATCCAGTTTTGGGTGTGTAAGTGTCTGTAGTATCAGTTTTAATTTATTCTCTTTGTTTGTAATTTGATTTGAGTCATCTATCTTTTTCTCTTGGGCAGTCTAGCTCAAGGTTTGTCAATTTTGTATATCTTTTCAAAAAACTAATTTAATTTCATTTATTTTTGTAATCTCTTACTTGTCTTATTTTTTAAATCTTTTTTATTTCCTTCCTTCTACTATATTTGGGCTTAGTATGATCTTTTTCTAGTTCCTTGACCTGTAAAGTAAGGTTGTTTATTTGAGATGTCTCTTTCTTCTGACATAGGCATTTATTGCTATAAACATCCCTCTTAGAACTGCTTTGGTTGCATCCTGTTATTTTTGCCTCCCATTAGTTTTTGTATGTTGTATTCTGTTTGTGTTTGTATCAAGGTACCTTTTGATTTCTTCCTTGACCTACCGGTTGTTCACAAATGTGTTTTTCAATTTCTACAGATTTATGAATTTTCCACTTTTCTTCTTACTGATTTCGAGTTTCATACCGTTGGGATCAGAAACTATACTTGATACAATTTCAGTCTTGTAAAGTTAGGAGAGTGAGGGACAGAGAGGGGGGAAAGAATCTCAAGCAGCCTCCACACCAAGCATGAAGCCCAATGAGGGGGCTTGATCTCACAACCCTGAGATCATGACCTGAGCTGAAATCAAGAGGTGGATACTTAACCAACTGAGCTACCCAGGTGCCCATCAGTCTTGTTAAATTTTTAAGACTTGTTTTATAGTCCAACATATGATCTACCCTGAGGAACATTCTTGAATGCTTGAAGAGAGTGTGTATTCATCTGTTACAGATGTCTGTCCAGTCCGTCTGGCTTAAAGTGTGTCCTTACTGCTTTGTATTTGGGTGATGCACCCATTGTTGAAAGTAGGGTATTGGACTCCCCTGCTATTGTTATATTACTGTCTACTTCTCCCTTTAGCTGTGTTAATATTTTCTTTATATGTTTACAGACTTTATCATCCTTTCATGGTTAAAGCTGTCAACAAAGTAAACGTAAAAAGAGTGTGCCTCAACTTAACAAAGGCCTCATATGACCAACCCATAACTAGTATCATATACAATGATGAAATGTTGAAAGCTCTTTCTCTAAGATCAGGAATAAGAGCAGGGTGACCACTCTCACTACTTCTGTGCGGCATAGTACTAGAAATTCTAGCCGGAGCAGTTAGGCAAGAAAAAGAAATAAAAGGCATCCAAATTGAAAAGGAGGAGGGAAATCTTAAAAAAAAAAAAAAAAAAGTTGGGGGTGCCTGGGTGGCTCAGTGGGTTAAAGCCTCTGTTCAGGTCATGATCCCAGGGTCCTGGGATCGAGCCCCACATCGGTCTCTCTGCCCAGCAGGGAGCCTGCTTCCTCCTCTTCTCTCTGCCTGCCTCTCTGCCTACTTGTGATCTCTGTCTGGCAAATAAATAAATAAAATCTTTTAAAAAGAAAAAAAAAAAAGAAAAGGAGGAGGTAAGATCCGTTTGATGTAATGATCTCATATATAGAAAATCTAAAGATTCTGTCAGAAAACTTTTAGGACTATTAAGTGAATTCAGTAAAGTTGAAGGATACAGGTTCAATATAAAAAAATCAGTTGCATTTCTATACATTAACAGCAGACTATCCAAAAAAGTAATTAGGAAAAGAATTCTAATTATAGTAGCATTAAAAAGAATGAAATATTTAGAAATAAATTTTACCAAGGAGGTAAAAGATCTGTATAATGAAAACTATGAAACACTGATGGAAGAAATTGAAGACACAAGTAAGTGGAAAGATATTTTGTGTTCATAGATTGGAAAAGAATTGTTAAAATAGTCATACTACCCAAAGTAATCCACATGCTCAGTGCAATCCCTATGAAAATTTTAATAGCATTTTTCACAGCAGTGGGATAAACAACCCTAAAATTTATATAGAACCACAAAATACCCCCCAAACCCAAAGCAATCTTGAGAAAGAACAGCAAAGGTAAAGGTGTCACTTTTCTTGATTTCAAACTGTGTTACAAAGCTAAAGTAATCAAAATAATTTGGTACTTGCACAAAAATAGACTCATAGATCGATGGAACAGAATAGAAAGCCCAGAAATAAAACCTCAAATATATGGTGAACCAGTTTTCAACAGGGGCTCCAATAACACAATGGAGAAAGGGACAGTCTCTTCAATAAATAATGTTGGGGAAACTGCATATCCACATGTATAAGAACGAAATTGGACCCTTAATTTACACAAAAATGCATTAAAGACTTGAACGTAAGACCTAAAACTGTAAAATTCCCAGAAGAAAATATAGGGAATAACCTCCTTGACGTCGGTCTTAGAAATGATTTTTTGGATGTGACTCCAAAAGCATAGGGAAGAACAGCAAAAATATACAAGTGGGACTCCATCAAACTAAAAAGCTTCTGCATGGCAAAGGAAATGGTGAACAAAATGAAAAGACCATCTATGGAATGGGAGAAAATATTTTCAAACCATGTATCTGATAAGAGGTTAATACCTAAAATATAAAAGGAACTACTATAACTCAATAGTAAAAAAATCAAATCCTAAATAACCCAATTGAAAAAGGAGCAAAGGAACTTGAACAGACATTTCTCCACAGAAGGCTTACAGATGGCCAACAGGTACATGAAGAGGTGCTCAGTATCACTAATCATCATTGAAATACAAATCAGAACCGCAGTGAGATACCACCTCATACCTGTTAGAATGACCATCATCAAAAAGACAAGAGATAAGCATTGATGAGGATGTGGAGAAAAAGGAACTCTTGTGCACCATTGATGGAATGTAAATGGAGAAAGCCACTGTGGAAAACAGTATGGCAGTTCCTCTAAAAATGGAACTACCCTGTGGTCCAGCAGTCCTCCTCTGGATGTATATACCTGGAGGAAAGGAAATCAATATCTCGAAGAAATATCTGCCCTGCAGTGTTCATTGTGGTATTTTTCACAGTAGCCAACGTGGAAGTAACCTAAGTCGTCAGCAGATGAACAGATCAAGAAATTGTGGTGCATATACACAAGTAATATCCAGCCATAAAAAGGAAATCCTGCCATTTTTGACAGTGGGGGTGATCTCAGAGGATGCTATGCCAAGTGAAATAAGCCAGACAGAGAAGGACAAATATTTAATGGCATCACTTATATGTGGAATCTGAAAAAGTCGAACTTCGAGAAACCGTAGAATGGTAGCTGCCAGGGGCTTCAGGGTTAAGGAAATGGGGAGATGTTGGTCGAAGTGTACAAATACTCAGTTATAAGGTGAATAAATTCGAGACATCTAATGTACAGCACAATAAGTATACTAAAAATCTATACTTGGAATTTGGTGAGCGAGTAGAATGGGTCTTGAGTGTTCTCACTACACACACACAAGTAGGAATTATGTGAAGTGATAGAAGGGTTAGATTGATCGCGGTAATTCTTACACAAGGGTTAGCTACATTAAAACACCATGCTGTACGCCTTAAATATATACAGGTTTTTATTTGTCAGTCACGCTTCAGTAAAGCTGGGGAAAAAAAAAAAAAAGAGGGTGCCTGGGTGGCTCAGTCAGTCAGGCATCTGCCTTTAGCTCCTGGGATTGAGCCCCACATCAGGCTTCACGCACAGTAAGGGGTCTCCTTCTCTCTCTGTATGCCCCTCCCCCTTTAGGGTGCTTCTGCTCTCCTCTCTCACTCTCTCAAAACAAAATCTTTAAAATAAAAAGGAAACAGAGAGGAGCCTAGAATTGAGACGTGAATTAAACAGATGCGTAAGCATCAGACTGACTAACAGTGGTTGTGTTCAGGGTGGGGATGAAACTACAAGAGACTGGGCATTTCCTGCATTTCTATCTTGTTAAGAAAGACAGTTATTTGAATTGGAAAAAAAATATTTGAGAGGGACCCAAAGACACAAAGTTTTTCTTGATTCAGCATTCTCGTGGCCAGAAATCCTGATTGACTCCATGTACGGTGTGTAGGGTTGGAACTGCCTGCTTGTGCTGACTGAGAGCTGTGGGGCTGCTGGGTGTTGTCATGTTACCTTCTGACCTGAGGTCACCATCTCCCTTGCCCCTCTTCCTGGTCAGTTCCCACTGCACACAAGAGTCTTGACCACTCCACTTTTCACTGTATGCAGATTTTCGGCCCTTTTAATCTTTACCGTCTATGGTCAAAAAAGAACAACACTTTAGTTTGCATTTCTCTGAGTACTAGTGAAGCTTATCTTTTTCATACACTTATTGGCCATTTGTAGTTCTCTTTGTGAACTACTCATTCATATCCTTGGCTAAATTTTTCTTGGGTGATTTTTTATATTGATTTGGCCTTTTTTATATTATGGGTATTAAGTCTTTGATGTTCACATATATGGCAGATATCTTTACCATTTCCTTCTTCCTGCCTTCCTCATTTTGGAAATCATCATTCACATAGAAACCCAGGCATCATCCTTGATGTCTCCACTTTCCCAAGCCCTGACAAATGGTCTGTTGGGAACAATGATGTGTGGAACCACAAAAGACCCAAGTCGTATCTGGAATTCACACTCTTCTTAATATGGCCACTGCTGCCACCATATCCCGTGCCTCCATTGATGCCCTCACTGGGACTTCTGCAGTCCCATGTCTATGGACAGTGAAGTCCCCTGTGCCTGTCCCCTGTCATGGCCTCTTCTCTGGCTGTCCTGTTACCTTGCTCTGGCAAACATGGCAGTCCCTTCATGTAGCTCTTGCTCCTGTACCTTCATGATTTCATTCCTGCTTCCAGACTGTTCTAGCAGTAGGTAGAACTACCTAATGAGCTATCCCAGGCCTTAGTGGTGTAAAACATACAGCTAGTGTGCTCACAGGCCTGGCATGGCTTGTCTGTGCTCCATTGTGGCTGGGCCCCAGCTGGGAGACATGATGTCCTTCAAAGTCCTAGTCATTCACATTTCTGGCTTATGCTGCCTCTTGGCCAGGGGTGTCAGTTTCTCTCCACAGGAGCCTCTCCGCTAGTCCCTGTGGACTAGTTTGGGCTTCTTCCCAGCATGGTAGCTGGATACCCGAGAGCTAAAGACCCAGGCAGAGGCCATGTCACCTTTTGTAAGCTAGCCTCACAAGTCATTCATTAGCTCTGCTACCCAATTCTGTTCATCAGGGCAGCTAAAAAGGCCTGTCCAGATGAAGGTGACATGAAGGGTACATTCCTCTAGACAGGGGAATGGGAAGCTCCACAAGAGCATGGGGGACTAAATGTATTTCTTTGGCCATTTTGGCAAAGTACTAAAACTACAAACTTTAAATCTCCTGTCATCCAACCCTACCACCTACCCTGCCATTGTCCTTCAGATTCTTCAAGATTTTGGCTCCTGGCTCCCTGGCACTCTTCCCACCATGAGTCTTGTAATAATTTTTGGCGATTTCAGTAGCCTGTAGATAGTCTTCCCTGATGACAGTGCCTTGACCTGCCATCCCAGCAGTGTGGCCTTCCACCTTGGCCACCATTCCCAGTAGCTCAGCCATTCCGTGACTTCAGTTTCAGACACACTGCAGCCACCCAGCGCAGTGTGTCCAGACCCACATGTTCCTTTGGTCAGATCAGGACCCTCCCAGTCCACTGGTCCGACTGCCCTTCATTGGGCCTCACACCCCTTCTTGTCCTCACTTTACTGTTTCTCCTCTGCGGTCAGCGATCAGAGTGACTTCCTTGTATGTACTTTCGACTGCTTTACCTTTCTCATTTTACTGTGTTTATTTGGTTAAATCCAATCCTTTGCATTTGGGATGTGGCTAGAGAAAGACCCACAGTCATGCTTACTGGTCCTACCTTAAATTTATGCTCCTTGACCTCAGCGAACTCTTGGTCCTGTCCAGAGGTCATCGTCCATGCTTTGCTGCTTTCCAGGTCCTGCACTCCCCCTCTATCCCTAGCCGTCCAGCACTTCCTCTTTATCCACAGTCCAGCTGGCAGCTTTGCTTTTTGTCCATTCCTTTAGCCACATTTGTTCTCCCCCAAGCGTCTGCACCATCTAGATTCATAACCAAATACCATGAGAAGTGGACGAATCCTTAATAACGGAGGTGATATCTGTCTCTTCACCTACTCATGGACAAAGTGACTGTGCTTGTAGCCTGCCTGGGTCAGGAGCTCCTGTCCTCGGCTGCTCCTCGTCGCTCGGCGTCACTACTGCACAACACTGCCCCTTACTGGTGAGCATCTTCAGTTCTCCCCCTCCAGAACCTTCTCCAGGAATCGTGTCACTTCCTGCTTTGCTTTATAGAAAAATGATTTTGAGTCCAGAAACCTATAGGCAGCCAAGTTAACCTTCTACCAAAGAGGAAAAATGAACACATTTTCGGGAATCAGAAAATGTTGACTCCCAGATCCTTTACAACAGAAAATGGGTATGCTGTAGCAAAATGAGCACTTCACCTAAAACAACTACATGGGCTATGAGAAACCGTGTTGAACTAAGAAATTAATAAAATACCTTTATTGCTAAACAGTTATTAACTGTAAGAAAAACAAATATGCGGAAACAATTGACTGAAATCCCAGATCAGCAAGGAGAACGTAATTAGTGTTTCTGGGGAATAAGACAAAAAGAAAAGTAACGACAAACTAAACTTCTTATCTTGCTTTAGAGAGCGGATAGAATTGTAACAAATCTTGATGTTTTTAGAAAAATAGAAGTTCACGTGTGTGTAAAATGTAGGGATATGTGCTGGAAGAAGGTGCTGGATGGATGAATAAATGATAGATACATGAGCGTCCGTCAGACCCGTTATGTACCTGGTGTCGTGAGTAAAAATGATGAGGAAAATGCAAGGAAACATAGTCCTGATGATAGGGAGTATTAATTAACACATAGCTGCCAGAAACAAATAGATCATATAGACCAGCAATAGTGACATGCATTTGAACAACGCTTTAACAAGATTATTCTAATAGAAATATACAGAGCAGTGTATGCCCTTTTGTTTATGTTATTTTCCACAAATGGACAGTTCAGAAATCTAACCATGTGTTAGACTCCAAAATAAATCTCAGTCAATTTAGTGAAAAGTAGAAACCACACATGCTGTATTTTCTGTATGCAAAAAAATAACTAGACCTATAACAACAGAAAAATAAAAAGCAAAAATCTTTCCATTTGGAAATTAATCTATTCCAAATATTTATTGAGGAAGTCAAAATCACTTTCAGAAAGCATAGTAACAGTACTGCATTCAAAAATTAATGGGAGGACCGTCATCTCAGGGAAGAGAGGGCATAGGAAGTACCAGGAATCTGTGTCTCCACCTAGACAACAATTGTATTGCCAGAAACTGCTTGAAGGAGCTGTTTGGGAACGGTGTGGAGACTGAAGACACAGCTTCCAGTGGATAGCTTGGCTGGTAAGTTGTGGTTAATTCCCATCATTTCTGGCTGCCCATCCTCCAGCCCCATGGCAGACAGCCATGCACACATTCCTGGGGCACCTTGCTGGAGCCAGAGTAAACAATGAGGACCTTGTCCAAGCATCAGGCTCTTGTGTAGTGGCTGCTGTTTTTGGTTGCTGAGATGCAGGCATAGAGGCTGGCCACCATCGTTTCAGCCTCCACTGGCTGAAGTGGCTTTCGTAGCACTGATGGGGCAACGCATGTTAGTAGGCACCCCCCACCACCACCACCACCAACTTCTTGCTCTAGGAAGCAAGACACTTAAGGATCAGGACATTGAAAAACAGCTGCCCATGCAGGGGTGTCTAAAAAGCCACCATATGCGGCAAGGAAAAAATGGAGGTCAGAGATGATGTGAGAGGACCTTAGGCTTTCCCTTCAGGCTGGTCTCCAGCAGACACACAACAACAAACAGCAAGCATAAGGAGATGGGAGGAATGCGATTTCCAGAGGTAGAACAGTATGATTCAATTTTTATGACGTCCAGTTTGCAACAACAACAGAATCACAAGGCATACCAAGAAGTATGTAAGCATGGCCCACTCCAAGGGACAAAATTAGTGGACAGAAACTGTCCCTGAAGAAGATAATAGATAAGACTTAAAGATTTTCAAAGAGCTACAAGAAGACATGGGCAAAGGAAAACAGGGAACAAACTGAAAACACAAAAAGATATAAAGAAATAAAGATTACGGAAAGAACCAAGAAGGTATCTGGAGCTGGGAAGTATAGTGACTGAAACGAAATATTCTCTAGAAGGGCTCAGAAGCACATTTGAGCTGTAGAGAAAGAATCTGTGAACTTGAAGATGGGGCAATTGAAATTTTTAAACCTGAGAAACAAAAAATGATGAATGAAGAAAAGTGAACAGAGGTTGAGGGGACTCGTATGGTATCAGCAAGCAATTGTATGGTATGCATTGTGGGAGTTCCAGAATGAGAAGAGGTAAAAAGAATATTCAAAGGAATAATGGTTGAAAACTTGCCAAATTTGATGAAAGACATGAACCTACAAATTCAGGAAGCTCAACAAACTAATTAGAATTAACTCAACCCTTGCCAAAGTGCATCATAATCAAACTGTTATGGGCCAGAGACAGAGAAAATCTTGAAAGCAGCAAGAGAGAAGTGACTCATTAGATACAAGAGATCGTCAATAATCTTATCACCAGTTTCTCATCCAAAACCTCAGAGGCCAGAAAGCAGTGGGTTGATATACTCAAAGTACAGAAAGAATAAAACTGCACCAAAAATTCAGTACCTGGCCAAACTGTCCTTCAGAAATGAGGGAGACGGTTCGCAGGTCACTCAGAGGCAGTGCTGCAGGCCTGTACCTTGCTCCTGTGACTTCGCTGCTGTCTGCCCAGCTTGGCCCCACAATGCTGGTGGACCTCAGCAAGTGGTCCAGGTCTTTGAGCCTGCAGGAAATGGGCAAGCGGTCACAGCATCTGCAGGATACACTGGGGCGGGGATCAGCGAGCTGGGCAGAGTTCTGATGCCCACCCAGGTTAAGAACTGGCCCACTGCTGTTGCATGGGATGGCCTTGATCCAGGTAAACACTACACCTTGGTCATGACAGATCCAGATGCTCCCTGCAGGAAGAACCCCAAATATAGGGAATGGCACCATTTCCTGGTGGTCAGTATGAAGGGCGGTGCCATCAGCAGTGACACAGCTCTCTCCAATTACATTGGCTCTGAGCCTCTCAAGGGCACAGGCCTTCACCACTCCGTCCGTCTGGTTGGTTTACGAGCAGGATGGGCCACTGGTGTTTGACAAGTCCGTTCTCAGCAACTGATCAGAGACCGCCATGGCAAATTCAAAGTGGGGTCTTTCACAAAAAGTTCCAGCTCAGGTCCCCAGTGGCTGACATGTGTTATGAGGCTGAGTGGGGTGACTGTGTGCTCAATCTCTATGAGCAGCTGTCTGGGAAGGAGGGGAATGTTAGGGAACAGAGTCCCAGAGGTCTCAAGCAGCGCTCTCAAGTTCACTGATACATGTAGTTACAGGCGAGGCCTGAGCACCGAGATCAAGGCTTAGGGTGATTCTTCCTTATGCCTGTCTTTTATGACCCTGGATAGTCACACCCCAATTTATGTTTTGATTTAATTTGAACTCCATTTGGGGGGATATTCTGATACTAGGATGTGGTCATCAAATTGTTAACATAAGAATAGCAACCCAGGGGCGCCTGGGTGGCTCAGTGGGTTAAAGCCTCTACCTTTGGCTCAGGTCATGATCCCAGGGTCCTTGGATCGAGCCCCGCGTCGGGCTCTCTGCTCGGCGGGGAGCCGCTTCCCCCTCCCTCTCTCTCTGCCTGCCTCTCTGCCTACTTGTGATCTCTGTCAAATAAATAAATAAATAAAATCTTAAAAAAAGAAGAGCAACCCAGAATTTAAAGAAGAAAATTTCAGGTAAAAAGACCTGGTTCACAGAAATAGAGCAGAGAACCAAAGAGTCTTTAAGAATGGTCATAAATAAATAAATAAACAAATAAAAAGGATTCATTTCCTCTGCCTTTGTGAACCTGAGTCCTGAATTGTGGATAATGGCACTTCTGCACCATGTTTTCATGGCTGTCTCTCTCACCATAGAGACTGGCAGGTCCACTAACCCCCGTGTGGTACTCCTCAGACTGGTTACTGGTGGGGGCAGGGCTCCGTGTCCTGCTCCAGCTCCTCTAAAGAGCAGGACTGGAAGAAGCTGGAGGTTAAGGCCAGGCCATCTAGATGAGTCGAGGGGCTGGGTGAGAGGTTGTCAGAAATCCTGAAGTCTGTGCCTTGCTACACTGGTCCCTCTTCATCTGGTAAGAAAAGCCAGTCTGGAGGAGTTGTGGAATGTTAATTTTGCTGTTTGCTTATAGTTGAATAAAAATAAAAGCATGTGGATGAAAAAAAATAAGAGGGAAATAAGGACATTCCCTGATGAGTGTAAGCTGAGATGAAGGAGGTCATGACCACAAGACCTGCCGTGCAAGAAGCGCTGAAGGGAGACCTTTAGGATGAAATGAAGGGACCCTGGGCCAAACTCCAAAGCCTTGTGAAGACAACGCAAGGCAAATGCACGGGCAGTTACATAGCCAGTACTGCAGTTCTGGTTTACTGCTACACCTTTTAGTTTCTACATGATTTGAAAGACAAACACATAAAAATTCAATTAACAATGTATGTTACCGGGCATACAGTGTATAAAAATGCGGATTGTGACTTAAGTCACACGGTAGTGTGGAGCTGTATCAGAGCAGAGTTTTGTTTTTTTAAATTTTTTAAAAATTCAATTTAATTAACGTAGGCTGTATTTTTAGCTTCAGGGGTAGAGTTCAGTGATTCATCAGTTGCATACAGCGCCCAGTGCTCATCACTTCACGTGCCTTCCTCATGCCCGTCACCCAGTTACCCCTCCCCCCACCCACCTCCCCTCCAGCAGCCCTCAGTTTGTTTCCTGCAGTTAAGAATCTCTTATGGTTTGCCTCCCTCTCTGATTTTACTTTTTCCTCCCTTCCCCTGTGTTCATCTGTTTTGTGTCTTAAATTCCACATAAAAGTGAAATCATGTGGTATTTCTTTCTCTGATTGACTTATTTCCCTCAGGATGACACCCTCTAGTTCCATCCGTACCCTCGCAGATGGCAAGAGTTCACTTGGCGTCTGCGTTATATTCCACTATACATTATAAGCACTTTCTTCATCCATACATGTCGATGGACATCTTGGCTCTATATTTGGGCTGTTGTGGACATTTCTGCTGTAAACAGTGGGGGGGCAGGTGCCCCTTCAGATCACTATGCTTGTGTCCTTTGGATGAATACCCAGTAGTGCAGTTACTGGGTCATAGGGCAGTTTTTACCCTTCTGAGGAACCACAGAGCAGAGTGATGCTGTTGAAGTTACTGGTTAAATTCAACTTAGACTGTTACAACTTTAAGGTGTTAGATGTAATCCCCACAGTAAACACAAAGATAATAGCTATTGAATATATACAGACAAGGAAATGAGAATTAAAATGTGTCTGTACAAAACAAAGTCCACCAAAAAACAGTTAAAACACCGAAGAAGGCAGTAATGGAGGACAGGAAGGACCAAAAGCTCTCGAGCACATAGAAAACATGCAGAGTAGCAGAAGTCCCTACTTATCAGTAATTACTTTAAATTTAAATTTATTAAAGTCTCCAGTCAAAAGAGATTGACAGAACAGATTTTTTAAAAAATCTGACATATGCTCTGTGTGACAGATTCATTTTAGACCCACAGACACAAGTAGGTTGAACATGAAAGGAGGTGAGCGGTATGTCTGATGGAGAGTTGGGAGTCATGGTCATGAAGATGCCCACTGGACTGCAGAGAAGAGCGGACGAACTCAGAACCTCAACAAAGAGAAAACATGAAAAACAGAGTTGAAGAATACTACGGCTGAAATGAGAACCGCACTGGAGGGAACCAGCTGTAGGTTGGGAGATGCAGGAGAACAGATAAGCGATCTGGAAGACAGGGTGATAGAAAGCACCTAAGCTGAATAGGAAGAAAAAGGAATTTTTTAAAACTGAGGGTTTTAGAGGGAAGGGGGTGGGGGATGGGTGAGCCTGGTAGTGGGTACTAAGGAGGTCACGGACTACATGGGGCACTGGGTGTGGTGCATCCATAGTGAATCCTGGAACGTGGCGTCAGAAACGAATGCTGTATTGTATAGTGACTCACAGAAAACAACACACAAATAAGGATGGGTTATGGGATCTCTTGGACAACATCAAGCAAACAGACATTTGCATTATAGGGTCCCAGAAGTAAAGGAGAGTGGGAAAGGGGCAGAAAATCATGTGAAGGAATGACTGAAAACTTCCTGGGGAAGGAAACAGACGTCCAGGTTCAGGAATTGCAAGGTCCCAAACAGGATGCATCTAAGTGAACCTGAACGTCTGCAGGCCCACAGGAGAGTGCAGAGGAAGTAAAGTGTCAAAGTCAAAGATAAGATACAGAGTTTTAAAAGCAGCAAGAGAAACCCCTAGTTGCGTACTAGGGAAACCCTGTAAGACTGTCAGCTGATTTTTGAGCAGAAACTTTGCAGGCCGGAAAGGAGTGGCATGATCTGTTCAAAGTGCTGAAAGGAAAACTGCAGCCAAAAATACCGTATCCAGCAGAATAGAAGAAGAGAGAGTTTCCCAGACAGAAGTTAAAGGAGTCCGTCACCACTAAACTGGCCTTTCAAGAAATACTGAAGAGACTTCTTTGGAAGAGAGACAGCCCTAATGAGAAGTGAGAAGATTAGGAAAGGAAAGGGGGCTCAGGAAGAGATGTGAAACATGACGGCACGCACAGAAGGCGTGAAGGAGTTAACGTTCTTTCAGAATGTGCTTGACCTCACGTCACTGCCAACATGACACAGACGACTGTGAACTGTGGATGCTGTGTGTGAGCTTGTGACACAAACCAAAAAGGTACAAAACATACACAAGAAATAAAGATAAAAACAAGAGTAACAATAAAGAAAGTCCGTCATGAGGAGAGAGAGCAAGAGACAGACCAGGGAACACCTACAAAGACGACCTGAGAACAACAGTGGCAAGGAGTCCACACACAAAATGTAAATGGTCCGCGTACTCCCATTAAAAGACACAGTGATGGAATGAATGGAATGGGTAAAAACGAGACCCATCTGTGTGCTGCCGACAGGAGGCTCACTTCCGATCTAAAGACACTCGCAGACTGAAGGTGGAGAGATGGGTAAATATTTTCCATGAGTATTGAAGTGGGAAAAAAGGTTGGGGTAGCAATTCTTGGAAAAAATGAACTTTAACAACTGTAACAAGAAACAAAGGAAGGACATTATGTAATGATAAAGGGATCACCCGGCGAGAGGGTACAACGAGTGTAGATGTGTGTATCGCCAGCATGGGCACGTCTAGACACACAAAGCAGATACTAACACATGAGGAGAGAAGTTGACAGTAATTCAAGCATGTAGGGGCCTTAACACTCCGCTTACCTTGTGGATAGATCATCCAGGCAAAAAAACAGTAAGGAAACATTTCTTTGAATGAATGGTACATTAGACCAGATGGACTTAACAGGTAAATACAGAACATTTCATCCCCAAACAGCAAAATACACATTCTTTGCAGTGCACATGGAACATTCTCCAGGTTAGATCTCGTTAGGCTATTAAACAAGTCTCAATAAATTTAAAAAGATAAAAAATGTTAATTTAATTTAAAAGATTAAAAGTCATGTCAAGCATCCTTTCCCCCCACAGTGGTATGAAAGTAGCTCTCACTTACAGGATATCAGTTACAGGAAGAAAAACACAAACGCACGGAGGTTAACCGGTGGGTCAGAGAGTCCCCGGAGGGCAGTGGGGAGCGCCACCCAAGCCCGCGCACCCCAGCAGCCTTCCCACCTACACAGCCCCCGGCCCCCTGGCCGATGCCGACACGAAGCTGCTTCCTGGCTCTCAGACCTGAACTTTCCTCCAGTGATTTCTTCTCTGATGTCCTCCTCCCTCTCGCTCTGCTGTCCTTTGTCTCGGAGGTTAGGCACCGTGTTCCAGCTCTGTAATCGTCCTGTATTTTCCCTCCGAGTATCTTTTCATGGGCGATCTCCTCAGCTTCGTCTCCCATCCTTTCTGGTCTTTAATTTTGCTGTTTCTAAATTCTGGAATTCTGCTTTTTTTCTTTGTTTGATGCAGACTCTTCATTGCTTTGTAATTGGAGCATTTCTTTTGCATCCAGGGAAATTAATGACAGCAATAGTTCTATTTCGTTTTTTTCTTTTTCCTTCACAGACTCTTCTTCCAGGTTTCTCTGTGTTTGCTTTGGCCCTTGTTTTTGTTTTAGATTTCTTTTTCTCACACGGCTGGTAATTCTTGAGGCACGTTGTGTTGAAGAGTCAGGTACCAAAAAGGCCACTCGAAGCCTGTGCCCCGGGTGGGACTTCCAGCCACAGGACCCTTATCCTTGGGGATCCCTGCTCTTTGACTCCCGATCCGAGGACAAGTCTGCCGCTCTTCCTGGAGACACCAAGGGAATGACATGGTTAAGAAACTCCAGGGAACCCCTGAGCGGCCGCTTGAAACTAGGGTGAGGGCAGCAGTGCGTAAGGGCCGTGGGATGATCCTCAGGGCTCTGACTTGCGTCAGGCTCAGATTTTAGTGCCATTAACTTGGGTAGAAAATGCGAGGGGAGGAGAGCTTTAGGGTACACTGTGATTGCGGTGCCAGTGCTGGCTGTGGGTTGGCTTCCGGCTCTGGCCTGCTGTGTGTATGGTCTTGGACAGCAAACCTAAGGGGTGATGTCACCCCCACCCCCATGTCAGTGAGAGGGAGCGTGTCCTCCCATGCGGCCACCATGCAGACCCGCAGTGACCACATGCTCCATGGCTTCTGCAGTGCTGGAGTCTGTCAGCACAGACCCCAGGCCCCAGCATCTACCACCATCTATGCAGGGGCCACTCGAGGGGTCCGGAGAGGCTGGTGAGCTGGTGCCCTGCGTCCTGGGGAGGGGCATTCAGAGGGAGGGCAGTGGGCAACTTCCAGAGTCGCCACGGCGGGAACGATCCCCAGCATATGGAGGATGCCGGCCCTCGGGGCCGCACGAGTCAGCACATGGGACGCACGCAGTGTGTGGTGTCAGGACAGGTGTTCGTGGCTGCCACCGTGAGCTGGGAAGTCACAGTGATGGTCAGTGTGCTTCCTTCAGTGAGGGCTTGTCCTTAGCTCATTCTGGAATCAGGCTGCACATGCGTGGAACGTCGTCTCCTCTCCCAGACTCACAAGTAAGGTGTGCACAGGCCCCACACGCCAGCCGCCCCGGCCAGGCCTGCCCTCCGCAGGATGCGGGGACCCGGCCCTTCTCCCCGTGGGCCGGCTGCCAGCCTGCGCCTGGCAGGGGAGCTCACACGGTCCCTTGTGTTGCAGGTGGCCCAACTGAGGCGTGCTGGAACAGGACCGACCCTCGCGGTCGAAGAACGAGTTGTTTCAAAGTGTGGGTGTTCATTACAAGCCCTTTGTGTTCTGATGCTCCTCTGTGCCATGAGCTTGCTGCTAGAACAAGGAAAGAAGAGCCGCTGCTTTGCCCCTGTGCCGCCTTTGGACCCGGTGTTGGAGCTCTGCCGCTGGAAGAGCCTCAGGCAGCCGACCACATGCAGCCGGGTTTCCTGCGGGCTCGGCGCCGGCGTCTTCACGCCAGGCTTCTGCCGAGTTCAGCAGTTGCCCAGTGTAAGTCTGCGTACACCCTTGAAAAAAACGTGGCCCCCTGTGCCCGTCGCTGCTGTTGCTCCAAAGCGACTGACATACCTGCACGTGTGTCCGCGTCCTCCTGCTCAGAGCTCTTCTAATGCAGCTTGCCTTCCAAGATGTCCTGTCAATAAAGTGAAACTTGGTGATGAAACAAGTGGTGGTGTTCGAGTCCCCCACAGCTCCCGGGGGGCCGGTCGGCCCTGTGCTCGGGAGGAGCAGGTCCGTACGGGGCGGGCCGGTCGCAGTCCTCTTCTCGGGAGCTGCTCCGCCCACGGCCGCAGGAGGGACAGATGCTGGGTGAAGGGCGGTGGGTGGAGGCTCTCCCCATCGCTGTCACCCTTCGTGCCCGTGACTGGAGCCCTGAGCACACACCCCTTCCTTGAGCTTGTAGGGCATCTGCTGTGGCTGAGCCCCGGGGGGCGTCTGGTGTGCTCCCCTGGCATGCCACGGGCGGCCTGTCGGGCGTCTTCTAAGAGGGACTCGACTTCCACAGGGACGGGCACTAGCCATGAATTTTTGCAGCCAGAATGACTGTGTATTACGTAGTTGAAAAGAGGAAAGCGTGTTGGCCAGTAGCTGTGGTGAGAGCTCAGGTGTGTGGATTTAAGAAGTCCTGAGCTCGTGCGGTTTGCAAGGCTCAGCGCCCAAAGGGCTGGCCACGTTCCCGTTCTTCCCCATCCTTCATACTTTCTGTTTAGTCTCAAGCTCTTGGGGCACCTGCCCCAACTTAGGAAGAAAAATAAGTCCGTAGCATCAGCATTTCCTGACTGTCACAAAACGAAACAAAACGGAAGAAACGCCTAGGTTGCGTGTGTGTGGTAAGCTCTGCGTGTGCGGTGTCGGAGCCCAGCTGTGGGCACACGCGTGTCGTTCGTGTTCACTCACGCACGGTCTCAGCAGGAGCTGGGCTTGCTGGCTGCTGGAGGAGAGGGCTCGCCGCTGACCTGCACCCCGTCCTCGGGAAGCTGCAGCTCTGGTGGGGAGGGGGACCCCGGCCTGTTCCCCTCTGGGAAGCCAGGGGCCTTGGTGTTGGTCGTCTCCTCTTGCTTGAGGCCGAGTGGGTCACCCTGGGGCACCATCCGAGTCCACGCCCTCGGCCTCCCTGCTCCATCGCGAGCGGGACGTGGGCCTTGTTGGCTGCTAGAGAGCCTTCAGGAAGAGCTTTAGCATCTCGGACTTGACCCTGAAATGTGGCTGAACAGTAATGAAACCGGCTGACAGCCGGCAAACTTTGCAGTTCTCTTTTCCCTCATTTTTTATTAACCTATAACGTACTGTCTGCCCCAGGGTGCAGGTCTGTGACTCGTCAGGCTTAGCCCGTCCCCCCCGCCCCAGTGTCCATCACCCAGTTACCCCAGCTCTCCCACCCCCACCTCATCTTTTTTTTTTTTTAATTTTTTTTAAGATTTTATTTAGTGAGCGAGCGAGCGAGCTAGAAAGCCCCTGCCCAAGGGCGCTAGAGGAGAGGCGGGGAGGAGAGCAAACAGATTCGCCACTGAGTGCAGAGCCTTTGTGGGGCTCGACCTCAACACCCTGAGATCGTGACCTGAGCTGAAACCGAGAGTCACTCAACTGACTGAGCCCCCAGGGGCCCCTCTTTTCCCTCATCCTGAGCCAAGTTCAGAAGAAGGTCTTTTCGTCATCCAAATCCCCTTCAGTCCCTGGTGATGCCTGAGGCCTGGTAGCCTGTGTCCCTGTCCCCCAGTGGCCGTCCCCTCTCATGGCCACTGGTCTGGGCAGCGTGTGGACACGACACAGCCCTCATTTGTGAGCTCTGTGTGGTTCTGAAAACCACTGCGGGACTGTGACTTCTCTCGTGATGGCAGCTTCATTAAATGTTATAAGGAAACTAAAAAGTTAATTCTACCCTTCGGTATGGGGCCGGCCGTCTGAACTGGAAGAGGTGAGAAACAGCCGTTCAGCACAGACGGGTGGACCTGGAGAGGCTGAGATCGGACCCCCTGTGGGACACCCGATGAGTCCTGGCGATGCCTCGGGGTGCCTGTAACTAGGCCTGGCCGGGGCTGGCGTGTCTCCAGCGACCCCTCAGCCAGGAGACGGAAACCGAGGGCACGCGTGACCCGGCCCCTGGGACCTGCAGCGCCTGGGACCTGCAGCGCCATGCCGCTACAACGTCACGCTGAAGCACATATGTCCGTGTTCCCTTCATCCTCAAACGGAGTGTCCCCACTGGGACACTCAGATTTTAGTAGTTTTTGATGAAACCAAACGGAGTAACCCGGGGAAGGACCGTCTCTGGGAAGATCGGAGCGACTGGGGTTTTCTCACCGGCTGCTGTGCGCTTTGTCTCCTCGTCCCACCTTGCGTGAGACGGACTGTGCACCGCGGGCAGCGCCGCCCGAGCTCGGCTTCAGGAGCTCATTTCGCCTCTCGGGGTCTCAGCCTCCCGTTCGCCTCCGATCTGTAAGGCCCCGTGAAGTGGTCTGAGACACGCGCTCCCTGGTCGTGGTCCCTGTAGCTTTAAAATACAGGAAAAGCAAATAATTCCACTAAATTAAGCCACCTGTCTGTTGACTGACCCAAATGCTTCAAGCCACAGCCCTGAACAGTGATCCGAAGCGAGACGGAAGCCTGTCCGCTGCGAGGGGCGGGAGGAGGGTCGGAGCCACGGAAGTCAGCCTGGCACCTTTTCCAGCTGCTTCCACCCTTGCGGCCCAGACAGCGGAGCAGGGGACAAGCCACTGCGCTTGGGGACACCTGAGTCCATGAGGAAGGGGGAAGCTGTCCCGAGGAGACCCAAGTTGCAGGACCCGAGGGGCATCTGGAAGGAGCGGGGCCCCTTTGGGCTGCAGAGTTCAAAACGTTCTGAAAGCGTTTCCCAGAGAGTTGGACTCTTGTGTTGTCCTCAGAACCCTTCCCCCCTTGCTCTCTTTTTGCACGTTTCCTTCTCCCAGTTTGACCTTCCCGAGGCTGAAAGCTGGCTTGAGACGGCTGACCACAGCTCTGTGGGGCAGCCGGCGACCCCCACAGAGCGCTAGGGGCACGTCACGGCCCGCGGGCCGGCGGATGCAAACTCGAGCCTGAGGGCGCGGGTGTCACGGTAGTGACCTCCTGGACGTGCTTGGCTCGTGAATGGTTCCCCTACACAAAGGGGCAGTGGTCATTGTGCCACAGCCTTCCCCAGCCGTGTGTCAGGACAGAAGTTAGGTAGTCGTGGAAACCGTGGCTTCTTACACAAAAGCCACGTCACCCTTTGAGAAGCAGTCCGTGCTTTCTGGTCTCAGACCCCTTCACACCTAACAATTATTGAGGATTCCTTTCTACCGTGTTGAAAATTTCAAGTGAGGGAAATTTTTATTTAAAAATAACAGTATACCAAACGGCGTTGACATTTTTGGTTCAAACCTGTATCCACCTGCAGAAAACCAGAAGAGGAGTCTTGTGTTGCTTCTGCAAAGGTGTTTAATGTCTGGTTTTATTAAGGACAACCAGGCCCTCACGCCTGCCTCTGCGCTCACCTGCGGCCGTGCCTCGTCTTGGCTGAGGGCCCGAGGAAAACCCCTCCTCGCAGTCCTCCAGGGGAAGGGGACGGAGGCCCTCCTGGAGAGGTGTGGACGGCCCGCTGGCACCTTACAGCCAGGCACGGTGCAGGATCTGAAAACGTGGCAAACACGGGCGTCTCCCCGTTGCTGGGTTTCCCTCCCTTGGTCTGTCTTGCGCCTTGGATGGGTGTTTCCCTCTGCCCAGGAGTCACACACGCTTCGGTCCCTTGGCCAGCCCTGCTTGTCCGGTTGAGCCGTGCAGGTCGCTCCCCATGGGCGATCGGAGGTGAGCCCCCGTGACTGCGGGTGCAGGGTCATTCCGGGAGCTCTGCGTGTGCTCCAGCTGGCTGGGAACAAGCGGGGACCGAAAGCAACAAGTCGGTCTGGAGACCCTGCCGTGCTAAGGCCTCACCTCCGAACGGGCAAGAGCGCATGGGCGCCTTCATGCGCTGAGGTTGTGGTAGGGGGGTTGGGGTGCAGATGCCTGATCCCAGGAACAGCCTTGGGAACCAGAGGAAGGGGGAGTGGACAGAGGCACCCAGGAGCCTCAGGACGACGTGGGGGAGGCTGGGGAACCCTCGTTTGCCAATAGTCGCTTTGAGGGCAGCATTCTGGATGTGGCGTTCGCCTGAAGGACAGCTGTGGTCAGGTCCGAGGTGGCTTTACCCAGTCCAGCCACCCAGTATGCGCTGGAGTTGGGCAGCTGGGACACACACGCTCACCCTAGCTGTGGGACAGGATGTGTTCAGCCGAGACAGTGAGCAGAGAAAGGGTGGCCTGTGCTGTCACCTGGCAGGCGGGCCATGGGGAGGGACAGGGAAGAGTGGACGCAGGACCCTGATGCCCACAGGGCCTGGGCTGGACTGTGCGGTCCTGGAGTTTGGGGGAGGCCGTCCTGGAGGAGCAGGGTTGAAAGAGGCTGGCGGTCGCCACGGGGGTCCCCTCGGTTCCCGAGCTCGCTCAGAAACTGGGCACATGTCTGCGACTGTGTCCAGATGCTGGGAGAACGGGGTCTCTTGAAGGCGTTTGCCTTTGCAAGGCTGCGGTCTGTGCTCAGCCACGTAGGGTCCACGCAGAAGGGCTTTTGCTAAATGGTCACAGACCCTGTCCACTGAGAACATGGTTTCTGGAGTTGTCACACCGACTGGTGCTTTGGATTTGAGTCTGCGAGTTGTCCAGGAGGCTCTTGGTCCTCTCTGGGCATCTCCCCTCTGTGCAGACGGCTTCTGCCAGGTGACGAGAGGACGGAAAGCACCAGAACCGAGAGCAGGGAGCAGGGAGAGCAAATGTCAAGTAGCAACAGGGGGGAGGTCTTGGTTGTAAAAGTACTAGAAGTGAAAAAGAAGATGAAGTTTAACTTTCTCTGAAAAGGCAGCCACCCCATGATGTTTCCTTTACTCTCTTTTTTTCTTGGCTCCCACTGCTGTGTTGGGGTGGAGCACGCCGCCGGCCAAACTCACACCTCAGTGGACTCTGAAAAGTGGACACATGGAAACCCTAAAACCCTAAAATGTGAGCGATTCAGGGGCAGCTGATTCACACCGTAGCCAACTCCAAACCCTCACGCAGATAAAAAACTCATCGTCAAAGAAACAGATCCGTGCTGATGACCTAACCCTGATTCAGGTGGTTTCTGTCCTGTGTTCAGGAGACTCGCCTCAGGGGACCTGAGAGCGGGGAGCCCTTCCCCTGCTGGGAGGGGGCAGCGAGCACAGGGCCCAGTGCCCAGGGACCAGCCTCCGCAATGCGTAGGGATTTCTGAGCACGAGGGGCCGAGGGGCCCACTGCGGCACGCCTGCTGTGGGGTGAGCCTCCGTGTGGGGCCACGTGTGCACATGCGTATGCAGGCACACGGGCAACATGTGCCTGGGCTTCCAGGGTCCTGGGACACACGCCAGCCGCCAGCACGGGAGGCTCTCCTGCCTCGTGGAGATGCTTTCCCTCCCACACGGTGCTGACTTCAAGTGTTTTGTGTCAATCAGTCGCTTCCACTAGGACTTAATTTTGGTAAAGGTCTTTTTTTTTTTTTTTTTTTTTGCACGGTCTATTAGCTGTTGGAAACAAACCAATAAAAAGCAAGGTTATGCTTTTAAATTCAAGAGTTTACTGCATGTCATTTAGCTTACCGATATCAGTGGGGCCCTCAGACGCGGAAGTCAGCTCAAGGCCCGACTCCCTACCCCTGATTTGAGCTCACTTGCACTCCCTCCGTCTCAGTCTCTCTGTGTCTCTATCTCTCCCTCTGTGTGTCCGTCTTTGACTCTGGGTCTCTGTATCTGTCTCCCCAGGGACCATAGATCGCCTTGTCTTCACCAAAAATAAACTCGGCCCCTGCATTTCCTACCCAGCTGTCCCCCAGACCCCCCATTTCTCTCACCTCTGGCCTAAGCAGAAGCGTCCAGTGGGTGCTTGGGGGTGGCCTGGAGGGGCCGGGGTACAGGCTGGCCCCTGCTGCCCAAGTGAGCCCCTCTCGTATATCACCTGGTGTGCACAGAGCAGGGCGTGTGTCCCATTGCATGGGGCGTAGGGCCCCCCCCGGGCCCTGAGCTCCGTGCAGCTCCCGTCCTCAGCACAGGCCCCAGGCCCACCAGAGGCAGTTCCTGGAGCTGCGGTGGGTCTGCTCCCCGCCACACGGCCAGGGAGGGGCAGCCACACATCAGAGCCAGAGTGAAGAGGTCACTGCACTGTCCTGTGGCACAGGTAGTAGCCCCAGCACTCTCGGGGCTCAGGGGAACATGCCTGGGAATCCCTGCCTTGGCTTGGAAATGCTCTCAGGCCCCGAGCTCGCTGTCTCCTGTGACCCCTTGTGCATCACAGACCAGGTCGAGGCAGAGAGAGGCCACGGCACTCCGTGTCCCCAGGGTGCCTCCCGTCAGCCTGTGTGTGGGGGACTTGGGTTGGGGTCCTCTGGCGCCCGGGGGTCCTGTGCAGGCTGACCCTGCAGCAGCCTGCCCGGGCCGCTCAGCATTCTTGGTCAGCTCCCGCTCCGGCCGGCCGGCGCTCGCTCCGGAAGACAAGCGGACTTGAAAGCTGGCTGAGGAAAAAAACTGCACTTGGGGAATCGTGTGCCCAGTAACTATGGTCCGTTCTGGAGTCAGACAAGCGTGATGGGTGGAAGGGCAGCCTCCTGGGACCGCACGTCCTGAAGGGAGAAGAAGCTGGGGCACAGAGCCTGCCCGTCCAGCAGGTGACCTCCCCCTAGGTCGGCACCTGAGGACCGCAGGGCCCCGCACCCCCTGGCTGGGGCCGGAGAGGAGCAGCGGAGACCGGAGGGCTGTGCAGCTTGGGGCGCCCCACGCCCGCTCCAGTGTGGCTTTGGGGGACAGGGCTGTGGGCCCCACGGCCCTTCAAGATGAGATGATGTCCCTCCCCGTGACGCTTGTTGGCAGCGGCGCTGGGCTCCATCCGAGCTCCCCGAGGAGGCGGGGTCCATCTTCCCCGGGTCTCCCCGCGAAAGCTGCCCGCAGAGATGGCCAGGAAGGGTGCTCGCGGAGAGAGGTGATCGCGCAGCCCATGGGCTGCGTCTCGGCTGCGTCTCGGCAGAGTGCGGGGGCCTGAAGTTACTCTTCCTAAAGCCGCGGAACGTCCTTCCTGGGGGCAGCCGTCCGCGTTTCAGTGCCCATGTTCAGTACTTTGTCACGCAGATTCCATCTGGTCTTTTAACTCACCTGAAGCTTAGTTTTTAGAACGACAGAACCCTCAGCTGTCCCGGGGTCCCCTGTTCCCGGGGAACCTGTCAGGTGTTTGTCGCTCATCACATTTACTGAGCAACCACCGAGTGCCGTGCTGGGCAGGAGATGAGCCCCCTCAGGGGGGCCCCCCGCCAGCCCGAGAAGGCCAGGGACGCGCCGCGGCGTGTGTGGGAGTCAGGAGGGTGTCCCGCAGACGGGGGTCTCCTGGGACCGCTCCTGGCTCGTCCTGCAATGGGGCAGCACACTCGGGCCCTGCACACTCAGGGCTGTGGCAACTGTTAGGAAACCAGCAACAGAAAGGCTCCCTCTAGGACTCTCGGGTCTCACGTGATTCGTGTCAGGGACATTGTTGAGTCGGTATCGAGCACCTAATGCCTGCTCTCGGCTCACCCCACACCTGTGACAGTGTTTGGTGGTTATTGTTACTGAAAATTCCAGAGTCCAAAAAAGAGAGACGAAAGTTGGTGAGATAAAGGTGTTCTGCGTTCTGAGCAGCACAAAGACTATGAGATAATATTCTGAACATCGACATTTCCCACCTTCACTCACTCACTGTGCAACAGGCCAAGGTGATGCTCTGACGCTTGGGTCCTGCACCCCTCAGGGAGTAGAAGCAGCAGCCCGGCGCCTGCACAGGCCCCCAGACACAGCGGCCCTCTGTCCGTCCACACAGTCACCTAGGCGGTGTGGGTGGACAGTGGGGGGCACTAGCCGTGTCCCATCCCCGGGATGCCTCTGTGATGACCAAGTTCCAGGCCTGTGTCGTGCTTCCCCAGAGGGCTCTCAGGGGAGGTGCTGCACCCTGGGGGGTGGGGGTGTTTGGCATTTGGGACATCCAGCTGTTAAATGACAGAGGGCTCTCCAAAGGCCAGCTCCACAGGCCCACCCTGCAGGCCCTGAAGACCAACATCAATGGAGATAAGCAAAAAAATAAATCGTCATCCACATGCCCCTTGGAACCCTTAGTTCTTCTGTAGAATCTGAGAAGCCCCGGCAGCCCGGGACATAGTCGACTCCAAATGAAACACGATGGTGTGACCATCTAGTTCCGCAGTTTTGGTTCTCAAAGTGCACGTGGAGAAAAGTTGTGTCCTGTGTCTCCTGACCCCCACCACGGTGCCCCCGGAGTGCGGTCCCCGCTCTATCACCCTGCAGAGCTGAGCCGCTTCCTAAAGGGACCGGGGATGCCCAAGGGGACAGGCCAGAGGGAGTGGGCTTCCGGGGCTGCTGCACCGTGCTGGGCCCCGCAGGCCACAGAGCACTAGTCCTCTGGGCCCAGTTGAGAGCAGGTTGTTGCTAAAGCAGCTCCATGGAGGGCAGGACACCCCACCCCCAGAGAGCCCCTACCTTCTGTCCTGACCCCCCAAAACAGAAGTGCCTGTGACCTGGCGAGGCCCAGAGTCACAGGATGTGCCAGCCCACTTGCTGCCATGAACTGGATGCCACAGTCGTGGGATTCATCTGTAAAATGTACTCAAAAGACCCTTGCAGATCCTTGGAGGGATGCGGCCTGTCCCCTCAAATGTTCCTCTGGTGCTGGCTTACCGGGAGTGACACAGACGTGGATGTAACACGAGAAGCCTCTGAGAAAAAAGCCAGTGGGACCGTGCCCTGGCTGGTCTGAGCTGTCGCATGCTGGTAAATCCAGAGAGGGGAGAGGAGGCGCTCCTAGGGGAGCCACCTGGCAGGTGGTGCGGGCAGCCTCCCAAGGAAGCCAGGCCTTTGTTTTTAAACGACCTGAGTTGGTCTCTCCTGATTTGTTATGGAAAGGAGGACTGGCGAGACCTCTTCCCATCACCTTCCAGCTGGCAGGAGACTTCTGCAGTGTTTGACCTGAGGAGCTTTGGATGGCATCTGGGCAGGGGAGGGGCTCCCCAGGGTGTTGCTGAGGACCCGGGCACATGGACCCGAGCAGAATCCCGTGGGACATTCCCCAGAATGAATGGGCCCCGGAGAGCCAGATCCGCGCTGGTGAGGTAGTGAGACCCCAGCAGCCGGCAGGCAGAGAGCAGACCGCGCTGGGCAGGTGGGTGCTGCCCGATGCACCCTCGCTGCGGTGAGACGCTTCCGGCCGTGGACCCTGCAGAGATACACCAGGGGCGCACTGGCTCAGGAGAACGCCCATGGGACAAAGTGTGCCCGCGCACCTGGTGGTGGCTCAGCCCCAGGCCAGGACCCTCCCCCAAGGCCTGGCTGCACACAGCCAGCCTGCCCTGTATCCTGTGACCGCAGGGCCCCAGCCCACGACACCCACCCTGCCCTAGCCGCTTGGCCAGCTCCAGAATGTCCAGGGCATCTGGGGGCCCGCGTCTGTGGATAAGCAGGGGCTGGGCTGTTGGCCTCGGTGGAACCTGAGGGTTGGGCCTGACGTCAAGGGGCAGCCCAGATGCAGAGACTGAAATGAGGAGCTTGCTGCCCGAGAGTCCAGTCACTGGCCAACATGCAGCCGGTGACCTGGAGTCCGAGAGTCGCATCTCACCCCTCCTCCACCTCTCTGGGCCCCGCATCTGCCCCCAGGCCTGAAAACCTTTTGGACGTTTGGTTTCTTCTGTAAAAGCCGCAGACACCCTCGCAGCAGCAGGGCTGTCCGTTAGGGCCCCCGAGGAGCGTCACCAGGGCCCTGCCCGGCTTCGCCTGCTTAGAGAGAGCCTTGAGCTCGGCCGGCGGCCCCGCCACATCCGCGGGCAGCACAGCGCCAGCCAGAGGCAGAGGGGACACGTCGCCCGAGAGCCCTGCCCACCGTCCATCTGTGCCCGTGTCAGCGCTTACGGACCAGATGCTGCCTGTTGCTCACTGACCATCTGCTCCCGAGCTGATGAAGTGTCCCTGTTACCGTGGCAACAGAGTCCTTGATTGGCGGTGGCACCACAAACATTCGCTGCTCAGGTTTCTCTTTTATCTGTGCTCCGGAATGGGGCTGGGGGAAGGGGCAGGCCTCGGACTGGGGGAGGGGGCCCCACAAGGAGAGGAGAGGGGTGGGCGTGATTGGGGGGGCAGGACAAGGGGCAGGTTCCTCTGCGTCTCCCTTTCTCCCTGCTCTCCTGTGCCTCCCGCAGTGCCCCTCCCCCCCACCGCTGGGCCGGCAGCCCGGTGAGCAGGTGCATCTGGGAGTTCAGCTGACAAATCTGGTGGGGGGGGGGGCAGTCACATCGCTGCAAGGACACTGACCCCAGGCCCAGGCTCTTCCCCTGCACCAGGAGGCTGCCCAGGGCATGTGGCTGTGGAGCCCTCCTGAGTCCTGTGCTGCCTGCTTGGGTGACCGTCCCCAAAGCAGGCAAATGTCCCCGGTACTGAAGCATCCGGCACCTGCCAAGGGATGAGAGGTCTCGGGCAAGACAGAACCTTTGTTGTGTCCTGGGAATTGGATACCGCAAAGCCGGATTCCATCTGTCCCACTAGTTCTCAGTGTCAGCGGGGAAGAGCCACCTCCCTGGATGGGGTGGGGACTCTGGGGCTGCCTTCTCTTTGGGTAGGGACTGGGGACACCGCCAGCACAGACACGCCATTGCACGTGGAGGCTGGCCAGCCCCTGGGCCCTCGCGAGCAAGAAGCTGGGCCACGTCCTGTGCTGAGAGAGCCTGTCGGGCTCAGCCGCAGATTCCCTGGGAACCAGTGCTCCTGGCGGTCACACGAGCTGAGGAGCTGCCTCTTGTGACGAGGGAGCCCACCGCAGTGGCCGCTTGGCGGGCCCACCCAGAGCCTTCCCGCTCCCCGAAGAAAGAAGGCCCTGGACTGCCATGGCCCACTCTGCTCCCAGCGTTCCATGAAATTCCCTTTAGGGGTTCGTTTGTGGCTAATTTGAGAACGTGACTTCCCCACAGTCACAGAGGCTGGTGTCACTGCCCCGGTCTTGGTGCCCCACACATTTTATCAGCATGGCCCTTCCCACAGCCAAGGCTGACCTGGGCTCACCTGTCCTCTAACCTTGACTGGAGTCCCTCCTCCCAAACCCCTCCAAAACTCTAATCACACCAGCTTCTCCAAGGTCCCCTCCATGAGCACGTGTGTGTGCATGTGTTTACACATGTGGGTGTCCGCATGCACGCGTGTCCCTGTGGGTGTCGTGTGCACGTGTGTCTGTGTGGGTGTTGCGTGCACATGTGTCTGTGTGCGTTCTGTGTGCACATGTGTCCGTGTGGGTCGTGTGCATGTGGGTCCCTGTAGGTGTCATGTGCACCTCTCTGTGTGCATTCCGTGTGTACACGTGTCTGTGTGCTGTGTGCACATGTGTGCCATGTGCATTCCATGTTCATGTGTGTCTATGTGGGTGTCGTGTGCATGTGTGTGTCCATGTGCATGTGTGTCGTGTGGGTGTCGTGTGCACATGTCCGTGTAGGTGTTGTTTGCACGTGTGTGTCCATGTGCATTCCATGTGCACGTGTGTCCGCGTGGGTGTCGTGTGCATGCCACGTGTCGTGCCCACCCGGTGTTCGTCCAGCAAGCAGTCCCTCCTTGTCTTGTAGGAACCTGAACTCTGTAAAGCAGGCACTTTGTTGCTTCTTAAATTACATTTTACTTTGTCGTTCATTATTACAGCTTATGAGTATAAAATAATGTTTTCTAAATATAATTAAAATCTGGCCTCCCAACGACTTCCAAGCTACCTGACAAACACGTGCTGGGCACCAAGTGGGTACAAGAGCAAATCGAACTTGGAATTTTACCAAAAACAAAACTCCCATTAGTCTGTATTATCTCAACTGAAATTAAAATATAAATTTCTCCCTCAGTATCATTCATCTTCTAATTTCCAGCAGCTGCGCACAAAAGACCCGTTTCCAGCTTACTTGGGTAGAGTGGGAAATGCCGAGCCTGGCTGTGCCCCTCCCTCTCTGCTCCAGACAGAGGACAGAGAGCATCCGTCACTCATTACTGAAGCCTGACGGACAGTCGGTGTTCTGTTTCTTTCAGGGGAACAACATCCTGAGCCTAGCTTCCAGGGTGTTTTAGGGAAGCAGGCATAACTCTGACAAAAAACAAATCAGTAAATAGAAAACTATCAACCAATCTAATAAATAAATAACACTGTGAAAATCCCAAAGAAGTTCTTAGCAAACAGAATCTAGCAGTGTGTTAAAAAGATGACATACTGTGACCAAGTGTTTTTTTCTACAGTAGCAGGAATGGCTCAATATCAGATCTATTGATATAAACTCCATTTAGTAGAACAAAAGGGAAGAATATGATTGTCTCCATAGTTGCTGACAAAACACTGGATGAATTCAACATTCACTCTCTTTTTAAAATGTTCCCGATCAACTAGAAATTGATGAATACTTCCTAACATCACTGATGACGTGCCCCAACCTGACAGCCACATGGCTGGGGAGTGCCAGGAACAAAGAAGGCAAAGCCACGGACGCCTTGACATGGGGTCTGTCCCCGGCCTGCACGGGGTCGTCAGGACGGAGAACGTGGAAGTACGACGATAAAGAGGGGATTATGTGGATTATTTTATGGTACATCTGGAAAACCCTAGAGAAGCAACAGAAACAAATGCACAAAAAGGTGAGAGAATTTGGCAAGGTGTATAAAATTGGAAATAAGAACCACTGGGAAATACCCTAGAAGGAAAGACTGCCTTTATCAACAGAAGACCCGCCACACACAAGTGTGGTGAGGAGGACATGCGGCTGGCGTAGCAGGAAAACTGGGCAGTATCCCCGAGGGGCCCAGACAGCCGGCGCAGGCAGGTGCTCGACCAGACGTTCTATGGTGAGGACGCCCTTTCTGCAAAGCTAACCTGCCTGGAAAGTGCAACCTCCCAGTGAAGCTGTTAACTCTGGGGGGCAATTCGAGTCTCCGTTCGTGAAGCATCTGACTTTTGACTTCGGCTTAGGTCATGATGTCATGATCTCAGGATGGTGAGATCCAGCCCCGCGTCTGGCTGCATCGGACTCTGTGCTCAGTGGGGAGCCTGCTGGAGATGCTCTCTCTCCCACTTGGCTCCTCCCCACCCCTCACTCCCTCGCTCTCTATCTATAAAATAAATAAAATCTTTTAAATAACGTTAACTCGCTTTTGAGGAATCTAGACAGGCTAAATGAAAATTCGTGTGAGAAAAGAAATAAGATTAGGCCGGACAAACCTAAAAGAAAAAGCTGTTTCACATATTAGAGCATCATGAAGTTCTAAAGTATGTCCCGCCGGTACATGCATGAGCAGGACATGGACCCAAGATGCATGCAAACATTGGATAAAAGCATTTAAATCATTGGGAAGCAGATTTCCCTACAGTGACATGGAGGTACGAAGGCGTGTATGTAGGAAAACCATAGGGCCCAGGTATGAAGGGCTGGGCTGGGCTGGGGAAGTGGGGACCAGGCTTGGGGTGGGTGTGAGTGGCTTTGTGAGCTCAGAGCCATGGGTAGTGTGTCCTCTCCTGGTCACAGACCATCCTAGAGTGACACTTGTCCCTTCACCGTAAGGTCCCTACCCTCAGGGGACGTGCCACCCCCCGCCCCCAGCCTTGTGTTGACTTCTGTGGTATCAGCAGGGCTTGGAGCAGCCTGGTGGGGCCCAGACTTCTGGGTGAGAACCACCAGCAGGAGGGCACCTTCTGGAATGTAGCTGCTCCCAGGCTGACACGGGCCTTCGCCTAGTGGTAGAAGGAGGGCACCAAACGCCAAAGGGCTGTCCTGTCATCAGCAGTGGCGCCCACGCCAGCTTCTTTGTCCACAAGGGCCACGGAGCCCACCAGTGGGGCCCCTGCAGAGAAGTACCACAAGCCGCAGGAGTTTCCAAGCACACAACCCGTTGCGTATGGATCCAGCAGAACTGTCCTGCTGCCCGTCGGAGCACGGGGTCTCTTCCAAACCGTGTAGGGGCTGTCAGCACCCAAACCTGTGTTTTCCTTACTTGTGCCTTGGGTTCGAGAGCCTGCCGGCCTCAGGAGTAGCGTTTCCCCATGGACAGTGGGATGATGCTGACAGCAGGGCCCTCTCTGTGACAGCAGGACAAACCGAGGCAGGATTGTGAAAACAGAGACCATCACGGCTGAGTGGGGGCCGCTCTGTAGCGGGCCCGAGGTCCTCCTGGCCTCGCCTTCCAACGGTCAGCACGGCTCCGTGTCCGAGCACATGAACAGTGCCTGCCGCGCGAGCATGAAGGGGAGGCTCCAGAGCCTCCAACTCTGGGGCTTTGACACAGGGGCTCCTTTCCTGGCTTTCCTGCTTGGAGCCCATGCCCTGAGGTGCACATGGTGGTGCTCAGGCCGCGGCCTGCTCCCGGCTTTCCCTTCCTTCGTGCCCCCAAGTGCTGCCAATGGCCTCGCGTTGCCCAGCGCCTGAGGTCTGTGGCCCCAGGGGGCGGTCTGGACGCGTAGGCCTTGAGGGGTCCCAACCTTGGTGGCAGGTGAGCAGTCCTCACCACTGTGGAGCCCGTGGCGTCCCGAAGGCTTTGAGTTCTCCGCTGCGAGGTCACACAGGGCCCCCACCGAGGGCAGGGGAGCGGGGCCATAAGGCCACAGCGTCCTCTGGGACCTTGGCTGCGAAGGAGGACCCACCATGGCCACAGGCTCCTGGACACGAGCTGGCCTTCGTGGAGTGCAGGGGGAAACCCCTGTTGGGCCCCCTGCCGGAGGGGCATGGAGCCCACCACCCAGTCACCAAGGAAGCGAGTCCGGATGGCACCTGTGTCCCCTGGTTGGTTCGTAGTGGAGGTCAGAGTCTAAGGCCCACGACATGACCGCACCTCAAACACACAGCAGAGCTCTGCTCCCACTCAGCCAGACTTCCGCTGCGAGAACCGCGCCGACCCCTTCCAGCAGGCCCTGATGAGGATGGGAAAATCCAGTCTGAGGTCCTACTGGGGCCATTCAAAATGGCTTTTCCAAGTCAGACCGAACTGTAATTAGCTTTCTCTGGTTTTATGAAAACAGCCTCAGCCAGACCCAGACAAGCTGCCCCGGGCCCAGAGGAGCGTGTGGAGGTGGGGGTTAGAGCAGCGAGGCCCTGGGAGGCGTTTCTAAGTCTCTGAAATGGAGAGTGAACATTTCTTCCTTCTCTACTTCTCAGCGTGGATCTGAGAGGGGAGCCTGTGGATTAATTCCCAGAGAAAACACGGCAGCCCAGAAACAACATCTCTATGCCCCTTCTACAATTTACAAAGTGAAAAACCCTCAGTACATTTCCCGGTAATTTGTTCAAAGCCTCGAAGCTGTCCATGCACTGCACCAGGATTCAGTCTCGGGTGGGGGCCTGGAGCAGGACAGCCCCTCCCGGCCGTGGGCAGGGGTCTGAGAGTGTGTGACCGTGAGGGAGAGCGTGAGCGATGTCCTTTCTGAGGTCGGGGCGCCCCACCCCACGGGGAGCACGGGGCCCTGCCTTTCGGCCCAAGAGGTGGCACCTTTCCAGAAATGCATCTCAAGGGATGAGGAAAGAATCCATGAGTCACGTGGGGTGAGTTCACCCGGGGAAGACATGGAAGTTAGATCTTCTCAGTGTGAACACGGTCCAAGGGGCCAGAACCCGGACGCAGTTCACCATGGGATTTCTGGTTCTGGGGTGCAGAGTTGGGTATGTGGCTGACATGCCCCCTCCCTGGGACTCGGGTTCCCCAACACAAGCAGGCCCCTGCTGGGCCCAGCCAGGCCACAGAGGACGCATGGAGTAGGCCAGACATTGTCATGGGTCACCTGGGGCCTAGGGTAGGGAGTTAGAACCTGCCTCTGGCAGCCGGGTTGGCAAGTGGTTCCCTCCTCAGCCTCCCCCAGCACCCCCACACAAAGGCTGGCACACATTTCTGGCAGATCTCCCAGACCTGAGAAGAGCTCACGGCTTTACAAAGTGGCAAGCAAAGGAGAGCATCAGAACCTTTGTGATTTCCAAATATTGGAAACGGGCAGAAAACCATGCTTTCCCAAACGAAGCACGTGTACTTCTTTTTCCCAAGTGCCTTGTTTCACTGGGGATAGCATCGTGTTCTGATTTAAAGACAAGCATTGGCTCCGGAAGCTTCCACCTGTTGCCGGGCGGCTGCGTGGGCGCCTCCTGCTGGGTGCCCCTCCCTGGCAGGGCCCGGCTCCAGGTTTACCCCCGTACAGCTGTTGTGTTTCGGCCGTACGGTCGTGATGACGATCATCTCGACTTCCTGGGCTGACTGAAACACACGCTTCTCAGTAAGTGTCTTTGATTAACGCGCAGAGGGTCTGCCCTGCGATCGTGAGTGCTGCGTGCGCTCACGGGAATGAGGCGTGTGCCTGAGTGTGCAGGGCGTGCGTGGAGAACAGCCCAGGCCACCTTCCACCAGGCTGAGGGGGTCCTGCGCTCTGTGTCCTTCATGGGAGAGCCCAGGATCCCACGACCTGACCTGTCTACCCTGTATCTCCTCCAGGATGCACACACAAGCACACACACGTGCGTCACACAACCGCACGTATGCACGCTGGCCCACGCTGGCCCCCGCCCAGGCCCCACAGCTGGAAGCAGCTTCCTGGGTGCTTCCCACCGCTCTTGACGTGCTTCCCTCCTGCTGCTTCTCCTTTGAGCCCTTGGTGGAGGGACGGGGTGCTGCAGGAATTCCCGCCATTTCCTGTCCTCTTCCAGCTCCTGCCTAGAACTTTCCTCAGCAGCCAGTCCCTGCACTGGTAGGCTCCGTGGCTCCCGCCCTCATGGTGGACTCTGCCACCGTCTGACCGCAGACCCTCCGGCCCTGGCCATCTAGCCACCAGTGCCCTTGTGCTCTGGGCTCCCAGACCTGGCACCCCGTGTCCCCTATCCCTACAAAGCCCTTGGCTCCAAGCCTGTTGCTGTGTTGGGTTGCTGGGAGGGGACCTGGCGAGACAAGGCCTCACTGCTCCTGCAGGACGACGCTGGCTGTGCCCCGGTCCAGGTCAGGACAGACGCAGCTGCCAGGGCCTGAGGGTAGGATGGGAGGTGGGTCCGTTGCCTGCACGGGGTGAGACCTTCACCCCAGCGTGCCTGCCCATAGCACAATGTTGGCAAATACACAGTGACGTCACACGGTAAGGCTACCACCACCTGCTGCTTTCCTGAGACCCTGTGTTCTCTGAGTAGCTCTGCAGCTTTAAGGGTGTGACAGGTCCCCAGGAGCTACAGTAGGACATATGCTGGGATCTTGGAACAAGTGGCTTGTGCAGATGACAGAGGAAGATGAAGAGCGTGTAAGTAAATGTGAGGCCCATGCCCTCCCTGAGAGGGGGCAAGAGGACCGTGGTCTGGAAGGAGGCACAGGGGGCGTGCAGCTCTGCCTGCAGCCGGGCCCCTTATGCGGCCTCACCACTCAGCTTGGCTTGTCCTGAGCAAAAGACAGAGCTGGGCAGGGCCAGGCGCCCCTCCTCGCCTGTAGCCGGGGGCTCTGATATCCTTCTGGTGATGTCATCACTGCGTGACATCGGCCCTTCAGGTGCCAGAAACAGCTCCTTCACTTTTTTGTGAACAAGGGGTCCCACAAGGCTCTGGAAAGCAGATTCCCCTACACCTGGGGGAAGGCGCAGGGCCTTGGCCTTGGGCAGGGGGCTCAGGTTCAAAAGAAGCTGTACTGGCACTTGTCCTGCCCTAGCTGGCGGGAGGCAGAGAGGCAGGGTTGAAGGAGAAAGGCCCCAGACAGGGACCCTGCCTGCACCCCCCACTCACTTTCTTCTAACAAGACATGGTTGGTGTCCTTTGCTTGGAATAGGGGTATCATTTGTGACTGGAACGTGGGTGCTTTGCTGGTTCCTTAATTCAGCCCCCCTTTGCCTTGAGCACGTCTGCAAGCTTAGATAAAACCCTCAGGACCCCGCGGGAGGACCTCAGACTTTGCGCTCAGAACCACAGGTGCTGGGCCCTGTCCAGGGTTCAGGACAGGGCAGGCCTTGTTGCCCCTGTGTTTGAGGCAAGTGACTGGGCCTTCTTATTCCTTAATGCCCAGTCCCTGTGGGGATGACCCCTGGAGTCCCAGGTCCTTGAAGGCCAGAATCCCATAGGTCTCTCAGGGACAAAGCTGCCCACAGCAGCACTGTGATCCTCTGCCTGGGATCTGGGGTCTGCTGGGCTGGGTCCCCAACCCCCAGCTCCTAGCAGCCACGTAAAGGCTTCCCCGCAGAGTTGGGGGGCGAGCACGCCAGCACCAGGATGGGAAGGGTTTGCCAGAGGCGAGCCTCGGGGCCTTTAGAACTATGTGACTACAGGCTGAGGCACGGAGAGAGCCCTGACCGGGAGCAGGTGCAGCCTGGGGGTAGAGGAAGAAGGTCAGCAGCCCCAGGAACAGAGGACCCACGGGTGCTGCCGGCGGTGAGACCAGGCACGTCTTTGAGAGCTGGCGCAGATGGTGGGGAGCCCACGCAGAGCTCTGGGGACAGCCTGAGCTGTGGGAGCAGATACGCTCAGTCATACCCATTCACCGAATAACAGGGGCACCGAGTCCGACTCTGAGCAGAAAACAGAAAGTGAATGAGAAGAGGCCCCCCGGCCCAGGAGCTGGGGAAGCCTGCACGACCCATGTAAAGCTGGAGAGAAGAGAAGAAAAGCCTGGACTGGAAACACGCACAGAGAGCGTGCGGGGTCCAGGACCTGCGTCCTCCGGGACGGGGAAGTCACAGACTCCTGTGGATGGCTGGTGTTGCTGTAAGTCAGGCCATGGAGTGTCCAGCAGGCCAGGCCCTGGGAGGCGTGGGGTGTGTGGAGAGTGGGGACGAGCTCTGGGGGACGGGGAAGTCGGCATGGGCTGGGGGAGGCAGGGGAACATGCTGGAAGGACCCAGTGATGAACATTGTGCTTGTTCTGCTAAGGACCCTAGACCTCTGGGGAGCGGTGAGGCTGATGCCAATGTTTAAGTCTGAGAGTGACATTTCAGGCTTTTCCTACAGGACAGCCTTGCTGGCAATGACCTGGCCAAGGGAATGAGGTGACAAAGTGGACAGAGGTTCTGTGGGGACACATAAGAGAAACAAGGTTCCCAGAGGAACGTGCACTGAAGGCTTGAAAAAGGAGTTACCAGGACTGTGGGCCTGTGCACAGCCCTGTGACCCAGAGCTGTGCTCCATGAGCTACCCACGGGCTCCCAGAAACAGTGACTCAGAAAAAAGATAACCTGCTCCAAAATGTGAAGTGAGAATTAAGATTCAAATACTTATACCCAGGAGCCCAAACCAACCCCATTTTTAGGCACTTCCCGCCGATTCTCTCTCACACAGGTTACTGGCTCGGTGCACCGCATTTCAGGCTGTCGTCAGAGTTCTGGTTGCTGGTCCTGCCCCTGGGCCACCCCACACCCCCACATGGAGCACGCCCTCCCGCCTGGCCGGTCTCTGCTGACTCAGGTGGGGCGGGAACCGCTCCCTCCATCTGGGGCACTCCCTGCACGGGAGTGAGGGGTGTGGGGGGTGGGCTCTGCTCCAGCAGTACCTTTCCCAAGCCCATGGCCCACCGCCAGGGTGGAGACGCTCCCGCTCCTCGGGGTGCTAGTCTCCGGCAGTGACTGTACACCTGTATGTGGGTTATTTCATCAGTAATTAAATAGTTGCCTGTCCCTCTGGCTGAGCCACATGCGTGCCAGGACAAGGTCTTGCTCATTATTATACCCCAGCGCCCAAAATGCTTCCTGGCCGGTAGTAAGTACTCGGTACACACTGAGTGATTACGTTAATTTTGCCCCTTGCTCCATGACCAACACAGACCTCGCCACCCCGTGAACATGAAATGTCATCTAGCCTTTGGTTGCTTTCTTTCTCCTGGAATGATCTCCATCCACTCCTTGGTTAACCCAAGTCCTGCATGTGCTGAAAGGAACGCTTTAAGCTGTAAGTCCCTGACTCCTAGAATGAAGATGACTTCGGCAAATAGACTGTCTCGTGGGATAAGAAGTCTTGAGGCGGGAGCTCAGGGCCAAGGTACCAGGGCACGGGGTGAGCATCTCTGGGGTTCTCTTGGCCTCTCCTCATGGTCACAACATGACTGCACCAGCCCCACGTATCACAGGCTCACACAAAGCCCCCAAAGCCAGACAAAAGAGGGAGCGGGCATGAAAACGTCCAGCTCATAAGGGTTAGCAAACGAGAATCTTGGCAGGGGAGTAACTACTTTTTCCAGCCACCAGAGACCCCGAAAGTCTCTGTTCATCCCCAACAGAGTCACAGGGTGTGTGTGGACCCGTCCGAGGAGAAGGGAGCAGAGAGGGCAGAAGCGCCACGCAGGTCCCTGGGTAGCCAAGCTGAGAAGAAGCAGTTCAAGGGCCGTCTTCACTATTTGGCGAAAGCAAGCAACGCGGGGCTGGGTGCTGAGCCCCTGTGGGCGGCTGAGCCTCAGAATCAGACGGAAGAGGTGAGCTCACTCGCCAGGCTGGAGACTGACCTCAGGGATGGAGTGGCCTCCGGTCTGAGCAGCCCCAGCACCTGCCCGCTCCCTCTCCCCTGCCCAGGGCCATCCTGCTCACTCCCCCGCCCCTCGCCATCTCCCTCCCCACCCCACCCTGGTCTGCTCTCTCCCCTCCCCTTCCCTCCCCTCCGAGCTGCCCCTCCGAAGAAGGCAGAAGTCCAGGGAGTACGTGGAGGGGAAGCACCGTGCCATGCTCCCATGTCATGCTCCCGTGTTCGGAGGCAGGAAGTTTTTATCCAGGTCGAGGTGGCCCCTGGGTGAAACGCTTCCTGAGCTGGATTGGAAGTGGTTCTCACCGTGCTGACCCCTCTGTATGGAGAGCTGTTGGCAGCCCCTGGACAATACACAGAGCTGTGAGGACAGACGGGAGGAGGCTGTCTCTGAGTTCTTGCCTCCGGGCCTCAGGCTTCAACAGACCCTGGCTGGAAAGAGCAGGAGGTGTGGACGGTGTCCAAAGTGGATGGGAGTCAGGCCTGCAGAAGACCGGGGACTCGGGCGAGACGAGCTGTACAGGTGCCCTTTCCTACAAGCAGGTGAACGTGCTGGAAGGACTGGTGATGCCTGTCGTGCCGCAGGGGCCATGGGGGCAGCAGGCACAGTCTGAGCAGCCCCCACGATCCCCTTCCTGGAGGCCGCGGCGTGGAGACAGCACTGGGCATTTCCCAGAAGGAGAGCCATCCTCAGAGGGGTCCTGCCTGCCCTGCTCACCCATGCCACTGCCTCTCGCTCCCATCACGCGCTGGGCACCATGGGCCTGGGCCCGGAGCCACAGAACTTGCCGGAACCTAGTCCTGCACCCACCTCCCCATCACGGAGGGAAGCGTGGCCTGCTCTCTCCACAATATCCTTGACCCCAAACCCTCCCGATTACTGATCTGTTTGGAGACACGGTGTCCCCAGTGGTGGAGCTTCCCAGGGCTACTTGGAATTGCTTGCTGGTCCACAGCAAGGTGCTGGGGAAGAAACGGAGAGGGCCCGGAGGCTGATTTTCTCAGAAATGTCTGGATGGGGGTGGAGAATGAAGGTTCTGCTTCCATACAAGAAAAAAGGAAAGGGACAGCCAGGGACAGAGTGCTGCTCCTCCTGAACTGAGTGCTGAGGACGTGGCAGGCCCCTGGGCCTGGGAAGGTCACAGATCAATGTCCCGACTGTGTGTGCTTTGCAGAGCCCCAGAGAAACATTCACTTTGCCATGATGCAAACTGGTAGCAGTCTGCCCTTGAAGCCCTTACCCCCACCTGCTTTTGGGGAAAGAATGAGTTGGCATAGAAACACTGGGATCCTAAACACCTCCCGGGCTGAGAGCCTCCTAGGCCTCGCAGCCCGGAGACCCAGGAGGATCTCGACTGTGGGTTGTTGTCCGGAGGCTGCAAACCTGAGGAGAACGGAACCCTCGACTTCACCCTGAGCAGCGGCCACGTGGCTGGCAGTGTCCGTTATGCTGAGCTTCCAGACAAACAGCTATAAATACCAGCCTGCTACAGATGTCGAGTCCCTCGTAGCAAGTGACGAGGAAGACACCGACAGCGTTCCTACACGGCTGGGTTTATGAAGTCAGCCTCTCATCAGACAGTAGGGACTTGCCCACTGCTCTAACCGCACAGCAGGAGGGGCCTGCCATCGGAGCCTCTACAGATGAGGGCACTGGGGTACGGCCAAATGCTAAGACCCAAGGCCAAAACCCCAGCATGCCTGGGAGTTCAGGAATGGGGATGCTCAGGAACAGCCTAAGAAATGCTGAAGTATTTCATTGTTCTTCAAACAAGAACAATGCATGATGTAACGTGCGTGATACCTAACACAGAGTAGGCACTCGATAAATGATGGGCATTTGCATATTTATCATTGTATAATCAAATAAATCCAAAATCCACAGAACACTCACCAAGCTGTTGGGCACACAGCCTCCTCGAAGCCCTTCCTTGTTGCTGTGTCCCCCTTCATGCCTGTCCAGCGCCTGCTCCCTTGATGTTTCCAAAGTGACCACCGGCAGCCAACACCTTCTCCCTTGGGGTAACTGGAAGATGGAGGAGCCGTGGGGAGGGCCTAGAGTACCCCCAGGGCTCCCATCCACCTATGATCAGCCAAAGCGCATGTCTCCCTCCTCCTCCTTCCACTGGGCCCCGCCAGTCAGCGCCCACCTCGTACCCACAAGGCTGAGGAGGCAGAGTATCCTCTCGGAGGTGGGACTCCACGTGCTGTGGAAGCATCCTGGGCCCATTCCATTTCCCCCCAACCTTCGTGCTCCATCATCACAGTGTTTGCATGAAGCGAGATGTCTGGGAGATCTCGGCCTGGCTCAGCGTCATGGAAGAAACTGGAGGAACTGTCCCCGCTCGAAAGAAAGCAGAAATTTGGGGCTATCGACGCATCTGGAAAGTGAAGAACCCAGCAAGCAGATGTGGCCAGGATGTATGGGGGCGTCGGGAGTGGACTGGAGGACACAGATGGTGGAAGGAGGAACCACAGAGGAGGTGAGACTTGGGAATCACTGTCAGGGACAAGGACAGGTGGGAGAAAAGGGAGACCCCCATGGAAGGGGCCGTGAGACTCAGCACCCTAAAAGAAGCAGAGACATACCACATCCGAAAATTCGAAGGAGGGCTGCACGTTGTCCCCTGGCTGGACTGAGAGTGGAGGGGTTGGGTCGCCGGTGGCCCTGCAGGGTCCCGGCTGGGGATCAGGTGTCTCAGGGAATTAGCGCTCCTCCCAGGTCATCTGCAGAGCTCATACCCTCACTCCTCCTCTCGACACAGAGCCGGTGGCTGAGGGTGCCCAGGCTTGGGTGGGAAACACAGTGTCTCCTGAGTCCTGCTAGGCAGGTGTGCTTTGGAAGGCCAGTTACGGTGCGTCCCCATGTACACCTGCAATTCCTGGACCCTAGAAGCCGGCCCGCAGCTGCAGAGATGATGCCGTCTGACCCTGCCCTTCCTGGTCATGGGGCAGAAAGGCCGTCAGGGAGAGCCTGGCAAGCAGTGAGCTCTGACCGTGCTCAGGAGGCCTTGAAAGAAGACCTCGGGCTGCCAGTGCCGGGCTCTGGTCGGCTCCCGGTCCCGCGGACAGTGAGGAGGCGGGCCTGTCTGGGCCACGGGAAGCGGAGACCGACCCGGTGTGCTAGAACCCAGGCGCAGACACCCGGCACCAAGGGCCCGATTCCTTGTGATGGAGGCTCACTGAGGGCTTTGAGCATAGGAGGGACAGGACGGAAGTCACTGTTCTTGGGGCCTCCTGGTGTGGCAGAGGCCCGTTGCTCCAGGAGCTCTGGGAGCTGTGAGAGGGGGGGCCGTAGCGCGGGGCGCCAGGACCTCTAGTGAGCTGGGATCCTGGCCACAGACTGTGACCCCTTGTCCATATTTGGACCAGCAGGAATGCCCTGAAGAAGCCTTGGGGTCTTCCTCCTGAGACCCGAGACCCGGCAACACCAGGGCGCTCACGAGGGCAGAGCAGCGAGCAAGCAGCGGGGCCCTGGGGGCATGGGAAGGGAGGTCGCTGCAGCGGGTGACAGGAGAGGAGGTCTTCTCTCCAGAGGACAGGGTGTTGGGAAGTTGTCCCAGGGAGGGTGGAAGCAGCTTAGAAACCGAGAGAGAAGCTCTGAAGTTGCCTCGACGGGAGCGCTGGGGGCTGCTCATGCCCTAGATACACGTGTGGGCCAAGCCGACCGCGGAGACCTGGCAGGAGGACTTGCTTTGGACTGGCCTGCGTGGCCTGCCTGTGGCCAGCATCCCTCAGGACATCACCTGTCGGCTCCTGCCCCGTCTCCCCCAGACACAGAGACAGAGGCAGCTGGCCCCAGGAACTGGAAGAGCCCTCCCTGGGCGTAGCCTCAGGGACCTGATGTTTGGTCTGGCCCAGGGACCAGCCCAGGTCAGCGTAGGCCACGGAGCAGCCCCACAGCCCCCACAGCTCGGGGGACCAGCACTGCTTGACCCTCCCCTGACCTGCAAGGAAGGCCAGGCCCTCAAGACAGGGACGGTCAGTGAAGACACCAAGAGAGGCACAGGAAAGGGTCTCAGAAATCCTAAAAGAAGAAGAAGAAGGAGAAGTCCAAAAAAGAAGAAGGCCCATTTACAAAGAGAATCTGATGAAAGATCTTAAAACGTGCAGTCACGAGACTTCCCATGCTCTGCTGCTGAAAGGCAGTGACTGAACGGGGAGACACACTTACAGAGGGACGTCACGTGCAAAAGGAAATAGACCCTTGGCTTTGTTTTTGGGTGACTTGGGGGCACCTCGTGGAAGTCCAGCTGATGTGGCATCCGATACGGGTGGTGCCTGCCTGGGTCTGGACCCCCGGCTGCTCCACGGCCGCACAAAGGCGGTTCTCGGCGCTCCAGAGCTCTACTTCCATTGTTTCCACTGAAACAGGGAACGTAAACGAGCAAAAAGCAGGAGTTTGAAGTGATGCACACGTGCGGTGTTACCCGCATACCGTGAGCCGGTGCCACGCAGCGGACAGGCGGGGAGCACACCAGCGGGACCCCCGCGGACACGGGACCGGACGCTCAGTCCCAGCTCTGCTCCTGGGCGGGGGGCGCACATGGACGCGCGCACACCCTTCCCTCCGGGGCGCGGACCGCCATCAGGCTCGGGTCAGCGCGGGCGGCGTCTGCGCACAAAGCCAGGGGCTGATGCCTCAGAGCCCCCCTCGGCTGCTTCTGTCTGTGCCCTTCACAGCCCTCTCCAGGCACCACCGCCCAGCACAGGGATTGGTCTTCTTGACGTGGGTCGTGTGTGTCAAACAGTCACGCGAGCAAGGAAATGCTCGTGGGCTTTGCAGCATCAACACACACTGATTAAGCACCTGCTAGCGGTCAAGTTCTGGGGTAGGGTGAGGGGAGGTGGAGACACAGGTGTCCCCAGGACACAAGGCCAGCCCTGCGGAGAGGGCCCCCAGGCCCCAGTCAGCGTGTGTCTGTATGCGCGTGTCACCAGCACCGCTGGCACAGACACCCTGCAGCCCCCGACACCCCCTCCCACGCCGCCGCTGGCTACCCCGTGGGTCTCCAGCCCCTACTACGCTGCTGAGAGGCAGGGCTGCTGCTCCCCGTCGGGCATCCCCCTGAGCTGGCAGGCTGGCATCTGTTCTGGAAACTTCTGGGTGGGGCCCTGCCTGGAGGCGGGGAGCTCGATCAAATGAGCTTTTGAGGTCCTTCCCTCCCAGAGCCCTAAAGGCTCTCCCAGTGCAGCCCAGAAAGGTCACAAACCAAACCAGCACGGAGTCGGGTTTCCACATGAAAAAAACGTGAATATAAAAGTGTCAAAGGGAAGATTTGGCCTTCACCCCCTGCTCCCCGCTCACACCCCCGCAGCCTGCTCTGGGCTTCAGAGGACGTTTGCACCCCTGCAAACTGGAGAGTTCAATGGAAAGGAGCCATCAACACTTGGCTGAGAAGTGCAGCTTCCCTCCCTGCTGCCCTCTCCCAGCCACAAATGACCCTGAAGGGTGTCTGAGATCAAAGGAAAAAGGCCCCCTTCCCTGGCTCCTGCTCTGTACCACAACCACCCCCAGAGGACAGGAATTCACACCTGCTTGGGGCTGGAGCCCAGGGTGTGGAAGACCGGGAGGCATCACCTGCAAAGGTGGGTGAGCTGAAGCTTTGAAAGGGGGAAGCACTAGGGGGGCTCCCCACGCTGCGGAAGGAAGCCCGTGGTGTGGGATTTGCATGCTGGCTGGCCCTGTTCACAGAGCCTTGGTCCTGCTCCCCACCAGCTGTGACCTGGGGTCTGCCCTCCCAGCCGGGAAGATGGCTGCAGCCTGGTAGGGAGGAGGCAAGGGCACAATGGGGGATGGGGGGCCCTCAGCCGCACGGACACTGCAGCCGCGGGGACTTCCGCAGACCACACCTCCTCCTGAGCTTGTCCCACTCAGCTGGCTCGGCTCTGGTTCACCAGAGCAAGCGAACTGGCCACTTGCATGTGTGGCCGGGGCTGGCGTGTTTGAAAGGAGAGCGTTCCACTCCAGAAAGTCTCTGGAAAGGAGCCTGTGGCTAGTGGGGCCTCGCCCTGAGAGTGGGTTGATCTCTTAGAGTAGCTTGTACACACTCGGTGCTCAATAAATGTTTGTTGCATGAATGGTTTGATACATGATGTAATGATTCTTGTGGCTTGGCCTCTGTCACGGAATGATAATTTACTGGAAACTCTTGAAACGATATTTTATTGGTGTTTCTGTTCATTTCAGTTACTGCTTTGCAGTAACATCTGAGCAGCCGGGATCTTTGACCCCGCAGCTCCCTGGTGTGTGGAAATATCAGCCCCGCTCTTCAAGCCGTTCCCCCAGGACGTACCGTTTCAGGGACAGCTTGAGTTTTGTCCACACAGAGTGCCCCAGTAACAGTTGCCATGTGCCTTGAACTAGTGGCATCGCTCCTGTAAGAAACACTTTTCTGTTCAGAATTTGCTACTGGAAAAGTACAGACGCAGAACGCTTGTTTCCGCTGTTTTCTACACCCGGACTCGTAGCTACGCCGTTGACTTTCTAGCCCATCGCAGATGGTCTCAGGGGTCTGAGAGGCTTTCAAACAACCACCAGCAGTCGTGGGCAGGGCCGACGTGCATCTCCAAGTTGGCAGCAAACGCTGGCACGCGGGACCCTGGCCCCGCGCTCCCATGCCTGGGGCTGGACCCCACTCCACGGTCGGGAGGGGAGAGTGCGGCCTGCACAGCGGTGCCAGTGCATGGAGGACTCCGGGCGTGCCCTGAAGCCCCAGTCCTGTCACAGATGGAGCAAACTGTTCGGGCAGACACTTGTCCTCTCGCTGTCCTCGACGCAGAGCCGGTGCTCAATGGCTCTTCATTCGCAAAGTGAGCGGAAGAATTCACGAGTGTGAAGATGACTGCCTGGTCCCTTGACCAGTTCCGTCAGCAGAGGGAAGGGCCAAGAGCAGACCGTGGTTGGGTGACAGCTGTCCCCGTGCGTCAGCCCGAGACCCCACAGCTGTTGGGCAGCAGCGGCCTTTGGTCCCTGTGCGCAGCCAGCCAGACTCAGACAGGCGGTCTGCCGGCCCGAAAGTTCCCTCTCCTACTCCTGGCTCCCAGTGCCATCCACTCCCCTTCCTGCTGGGAGAACCTGGCTGTGAGCAGAAGCCCTGAATGGCTTCCTCTTTGCTTTCTCCCCATGCTCCCCAGCCGGCAAGAAGAGCCAGGGCCGACCCAGAAGAGACATCACCTGTGGGCTGCTGTGGTGAGCTGATGAGAGGGGCCTGCTCCGGCCAGCAGAGACAACCACCCACAGCCTGACCAAACACCAGTACTCTTCGGCAGGTCAGGGATCTGTTTTCCAACCCATCACTAGGAAAAACAAAACAAAACCCTAAGATAAGGGTTAGACAGTCCTGAAGGCCCTTGGTTCCAAAGATCAACACCATCTCAAACCACCACTGGGCCCACAACCCGACGCACACGCTGGCCCTTCAAGGAGGGGAGAAAGCCAGAGCCTTGGCATGAGCAGGCTGTGTGACCCCAGACAAACTGCTTGACCTCTCTGATTCGCAGGGTAGCCCATGACAGGGAGAGGCCTCGTGACGGGCGGCTTTGACACTGCCGCTCTCGCCCTTCCATCCGCTCCCTCCGTGAACCACAGCGCTGAGGCCCCTCCACTCGCCGCTCGTTATTTCTGTAAGAATTCACTGTCTCCCAGATGTGCTGGAGTTCTTGGAAGAGGCCTCCACAGACCTGCCCCGCCCAGCGAGGCGACCGATGGGGTGGGGGCCGGCGGCACTGGCGGTGGAAGGTTCACCCAAGGGCAACTCGAGAGATGGAAGTTGGCTGTCTACACAGCAAGGGAGCTGCCGGCAGGACATCAGAGGAGAGGCTGGTGGGGGCCTGCCCTGAAGGAGGGGTGAGGAGGAACGGGGGTGGATGTGAGTCTCCTTGTAGTCCGTAGCCCCTGGTCCGCTCGGGCTTACGGCTGTTTCGAGGGGGCCGCCTGACGGGGCCGTTTGTGTCCCGCCCTGTGGCCACTGTGGGTCCTGCCTTTCTCAGGCTCCACTGCGCATGCCTGCTGCCTAACAGTGGCCTCTGCAAATCCCCTCAGTGAGAAAAGGGAAGCGATCCTTTCCGTGGCCTGCTCTACTAAGGTTCCTGGGGAGTCGAGTGGGAACGGACTAGAAGGACTCCCCCACATAAGCCCCTGCACTAAGGCCGATAATTCAGTGAGACCCACACCAGGGCAGTGAGTCACTGTGGGCCTCATGTGTTCAATACCCCAAACCCTCACAGCCCAGGGAAGTCCTTCTCATGGGTTTTCAAAGGTGGTAAAAAGACCTTTATCTGACAACTCGAGAAAAAGAAAAGTAGACATTTGACTTCGCTTACCTGTCCTGTTTCTCCCCTCTCACGTGACCGTGTCGGCATAAACCCTGGGAGCCGCAGCAACAGAATGGTCAGGTCAGTTCCGGGGGAGCCGGTGCCCCCTTGTCTTCACCAGCCAGCCAGGCCCACCCACGCTACAGTCTGGATCACGGGGTGCCCAGAGAGAAGGCAGTGCCCTCCCTCCCTTCGTTGTTCTTTGAGATGCCGCTGGGGGCTGAGCAGACCCGGCTTGCTGATGGATGACCAGTGCCTAGGACAAAACAAAAGGAAAAACAAAACAAGAACAAAAACACCCCCCCAAAAAAACCAAAAGGAAAAGAACTATTTCCTCTCGTCCCTTATCCCGTCCAGAAAGTTCGGGAGAGGCTGATATGGTGACCAGACATGTCTGGGCTTTCTGGGAGACGTCAGCTCAGCTAGAAAGGAAAGTCAGGAGTCTCAGATGGCCCTCCCCACTGCCCGTCTGTCAGGCAGGGTTTCACTGGTCACCCTCAAGCTTTAGCTGAGGTTTGAGACAAAGTCAGGGGTGTGACCAAAGAAAGAATCAGTTCAGAGCTTAGCGCCAGGGGCTGGGGGCTTGTCCCCAGGTGTGGAAAAGGTGACCCACACACAGTGGATGGAGGAGAAAGGCGTTCTTGCTGAATTCAGCCTAACACCCCACCCTTGCACACCATCCCCCTGGCACAGCTCCGACGTGCCCTACTCTGGCGCGAGCACAGCCCCTCCAGAGCCGCCCTGGGAAAGCCGGTGAGTCCCACACAAGCCAGGCTGTTTGGCGTCTGACTGCTTTTGTGTCATTTGTTCTTCATGAGAAGCCCACGAAATGAGGGCATCCGCTAAGAATTGAGTTCAGCGGCCCGTGGCGGAAAAGCTAAGTAAACAGGAGGGGGCGTGTGTCTTCTCTTGCACAAGAAGGAGGTGAGCAGAGACATGGCACACGACGGCCTTAGGCACCCAGGTGGGACCTACTCTCCTTTACTTACCAGGGGCTGTCTTGGGACTCCAGCAGTGTCCTCCCAAGTCCACGGGCAGATTCCAGCACTCTCGTGCAGCATACCCGCGCTCTGGTGTGCTCGTAAACCCTCTCACAGGTGACTGAACAGAGGTTCGAGAAGGTGTCCCTGGGCCCCATACAGCTAATGAGTGGTTCCTAGCCAGACTCAAACTCAGATGTGTCTGATCCAAAGTCTGTGCTCTTCCATTGCCTGTAAGTGGGTACCCACAAGCATGCATGTCCTCGTGTCCATACAGATGAGGGCCCCTTGGAAGACTCTGGACGGCCATAGAGACCCTCACATTTGGCACGGCAGGCTTCAGATTCTCAAGTCTTAGACTTTGCTCACTGTTGGGGTGAGGAAGGGGCTCGTTTCTAGCCACTACATGCAGAGGGTTTGTAAGTCCTCACAGATCCCCTTTTGTGGTTTAAAGACCCGTCAAGACACAACTTAGAGAGTCGTGGGAGGTCTGTCTCCGGGGGTCTGCATGGCCTACACGATGTCTTTGATTGTCTTGAGTTCTACGCCTTGAGACAAGATGTTGCTGTGCCTTGCCCTGGCCGTCTGAGCCTGACTCGTAGTCTAATCCCACAGCCCCTGCCAAGTGGCCGTCCAGCCCAAGAGTGCCTACGGAGATAGGAAGACTCTGGGAACTTCTGTGATATTGCCCAAAGCATAGTCTCTCCCTTTCCCAGATAGGAAAATATCTGCAATGCAGCGAACTCCTTTACACAAAGTCCTTTTAAAAAGTAAAACCCACAGAAGATCATTTATAGGGGATCCTGGGTGGCTCCGTTGGTGAAGCTCCTGCTTTCAGCTCAGGTCATGATCCTGGGGTCCTGGGATAGAGACCCACATCAGGCTCCCTGCTCAGCGGGGACTCTGCTTCTCCCTCTTCCTCTGCCGCTCCCCTTGCTTGTGCTCTCTCTCTCTTTCTCAAATAAATACAATCTTTTGAAACATCTTATATAAACTGCCCCACGAAATGGTGTGTGTGTGTGCAGGCACATGTTTGCAGAGCCTGTGACTTCCATCTGCGACCCACTCTCCTGTGCTACTTCCTGGCTAGGCTAGCAGGTGATATCCAGGGTTGCACCTGCTTCTCCATTCAGGTATCCAGTTTTCTTTCTTTCTTTTTAAAGATTTTTAAAATTTATTCATTTGAGAGAGATACAGAGACAGAGAGATGCAGAGGGAGAGGGAGAAGCAGACTCCCTGCTGAGCTGTGGGGCTCAATCCCAGAACCTGGAGACCATGCCCTGAGCCGAAGGCAGATTCTTAACCATCTGAGCCACCTGGGCGCCCCAGCATCCACTTTTCTGAGACTCCATTTCAGGCCCCATCATGTCCCAGAGCATGTCTTTGCTAGGCTAGATGGCTCCCTCTGTCCCAGATCTTTTAAAACTTGATTAAAGCCATACCCCCACCGTCTCTTCACGAGTGGCCTTGCCCGCCACCCTCAATGCCAGGTCTCTTCAAGGAGTCACAGGTGACCTTCAGCTGCAGCCTCCCCTGCACCCCTGAGCAGCCACCACCAGACAGATGAGAGCAAGGACACTGGTTTCTTTGCCGGCTGCCTCACGGGACTCCCCTTCTCCCACCTTGAGCTCTGGCCTCTCACTGTTGAATGTGACAGTACCCTTTTCACCCTTTTCAGTCTCAGCTGACTTTTTTTTTTTTACATATAATTTCCAGTGTCCCTTTCCTATAGGAGCAACCCCAGCCCCGGCCTGGACCACAGGTGTTCAGGAAGAGATGTTTAGCTAGAGAATGAATGGGTGTAACACCCCAGAATTCAGCTGAGGGCAGGCAAGAGGCTCTCAGGCTGTGAGCATTCTTAAATCCTCCAGAACAGCACATAATAAAGCTTGTTGCCTAAAAGTTTTTCAAAGAATTTTTTAAACTGTGAACCCTTTACACCAGGGCACGTGGGCGACTCAGTCGGTGAAGCATCTGACTTCAGCTCAGGTCATGGTCTCAGGGTCCTGGGATCAAGTCCACATCAAGCTCTCCACTTAAATAAGTTCTTTAAAAAAAAAAGTTTATACTTAAAATTTGTATCATGTGTTAAAATAGTTGCAAAAAATATTGTTTCTGGTCTATGGTAAAAATTTACATTTAAAAATAAAACTGGTGGGATGCCTGGGTGGCTCAGTCGGTTAAGCCACTGCCTTCGGCTCAGGTCATGATCCCAGGGTCGTGGGATCAAGTCCAATATCGGGCTCCTTGCTTGGCAGGGAGCCTGCTTCTCTCTCCGCCTCTGCCTGCCTCTCTGCCCGCTAGTGCACATGCGCTCTCTCTCTCTCTCTCTCTCACACACACACACACACAAATAAATAAATAAATAAAATCTTAAAATAAAATAAAATAAAACTGGTGTGCCTGGGGGACTCAGTCAGTTAAGCATCTGCCTTCAGCTCAGGTCATGGTCTCGGGGTCCTGGGATGGAGGCTCCTGTCTGACTCCCTGCTCAGTGGGGAGACTTCTTCTCTCTCTGCCCCTCCCCCTTACTCATGCTCTTTTTTTTCTCTCTCTCTGTTTGAAATAAATAAATAAAAATTTTTAAAAATTGCTATATCACTATTTTAAATGGATCCAATAGATGCTAAAGAAAATATCTGAAGCCCAGCAGAATTTCCCATTGTTCTTCTTTGTCCTTGAATTCATATCCTCAGTCTCTCCCCAACAGAGCTTTATCCTAAAATAATACACTTTTAGGGTTTACAAGTTTGTTTGTTTATTTATTTGTTTTACCAACCATCCCATCCTATTTTCTGTGACTAAAAAAATATGTAAAATAAAAGTTGATGTTTAAGAATCTGTTATCTGAGGACTTTTGGGAGGTGACAAGAGTATTTTGGAAATAGAAATGCTGCTGCATTGTTTGCTTTGGAAAGTCAATATTATGTTACATGCATTTCTCCTCAATAAAAATTAATTATTTAATTTTAAAATTCCCTTGTCACCATAAGCCACTAATTCAGTGGTTTCTCATCTTTTTTTGACTTGGACCTCTTTGGTGGTCTGATAAAGCTGTAGACCCCTGGGCGCCTGGGTGGCTCAGTGGGTTAAGCCTCTGCCTTCAGTTCAGGTCATGATCTCATGGTCCTGGGATTGAGTCCCAAGTCGGGCTCTCTGCTCAGCAGGAAGCCTGCTTCCACCTGCCTCTCTGCCTACTTGTGATCCCTCTCTGTATGTCAAATAAATAAATACAATCTTTAAAAAGAAAAAGCTGTAGACCCTTTCTCAAAGTAATATTTTTAAATGCAGAAAATAAAATACAGAGAATTAAAAAAAGAAGTCAACTCTATTAGAATGCAATTTTGAAAATAGTTTTAATTGTGATATAATAATGCATGTAATTCTTTATTACCACATTAAGAAAATCTAGCTATAAGGAGCACCTGGGTGGCTCAGTCTGTTGAGCGTCTGACTCTGAATTTCAGCTCAGGTCATGGTCTCAGGGTCCTGGGGTTGAGCCCTGAGTGGGACCCCCTGCTGAGTGTTGAGTCTGCCTGTCTTCTTCTCTCTTTGCCCAACCCCCATGCACTCTTTCTGTCTGAAATAAGTAAATATATATATATATATATATATATATATATATATATATCTTTTTAAAAATATCAAGCTAAAAGTTCAATAACTATTGTAACTTTGAAGCAGTGATAAGCAGAAATAATGTTTTAAGTTATGTGATGAAGCTCTTTCTGATTTCTCCTGGTGACAAAGTTATAGACGCTAATACCACTGTCATTTGTTGTTTGTGTATGCAATGGGGGAAATGCTAAATGTCACTTAGAGGTTAGTGACACAAAGATGTAATTATTGTCACCTGAGTTCATGAACACACTAAGCTAAGATCCCCTATTCTTTTTTTTTTTTAAGATTTTATTTATTTATTTGACAGAGCGAGATCACAAGTAGGCAGAGAGGCAGGCAGAGAGAGGAAGGGAAGCAGGCTCCTAGCTGAGCAGAGAGCCTGATGTGGGGCTCGATCCCAGGACCCTGAGATCATGACCTGAGCCGAAGGCAGCAGCTTAACCCACTGAGCCACCCAGGCGCCCTAAGATCCCCTATTCTAAGTATAAAAAATTTACTGTCTGGGACCAAAATAAAAAGCTTTTGTATAGTGAAGGAAACCATCAAAAACAAAACAAAACCAAGAAGGTAATCTACTGACTAGGAGAAGATATTTGCAAAAATCTACTGACTAGCAGAAGATATTTGCCAAAAAACAATCTGATTAAAAAATGTCTAGAAGACCTGAATAGACCTTTCTCCAAAGAAGACATCCAGATGGCCATCAGACACATGAAAAGATGCTCCACATCATTTACCATCAGGGAATGCACATCAAAACTATGATGAGACCAGGGTGCCTGGGTGGCTCAGTCGATGAAGCAGCTGACTCTTGATTTTGGCTCAGATCATGATCTCAAGGTGGTGAGATTGAGCCCTACGTCGAACTTCAAGCTGGGCACAGAGTCTGCTTAAGATTCTCTCTCTCCTTCTCTGTCTACCCCCCAACACGCTCCCACGTGCTCATGTTCTCTCTCTTTCTTTCAAAAACTAAAATGAGATAATGCCTCACACCCATCAGAATGCCTAAAATCAACAACACAAGAAACAACAGGTGTTGGCGAGGATGTGGTGAAAGGGGAGCCTCATGCACTGCTGCTGGGAATGCAGACAGGCGCAGCCACTCTGGAAAACAGCACGGAGGTTCCTCAAAAAGTTAAAAATAGAATTGCCGCACAATCCAGTGATTTCACCTCTGAGTATTTGCTTGAAGAAAACAAAAACACTAATTCAAAAAGATGTATACATCCCATGTCTACTGGAGCATTATTTACGATAGCCAAGCTTGGAAACAGCCCGAGTGTCCATTGATAGATGAATGGATAAAGAAGATGTGTTGTACACAGACCATGGATTATTACTCAGGCATCACAAAGAATGATATCCGCCATTAGCAATGACGCGGATGGACCTACAAGGCATTATGCTCAGTGAAATAATCCAGACAGAGGAAGACAAATACAATGTGATTTCACGTATGTGGAATCTAAAAAGCAAAGCAAACAGACAAACAAATAACAACCAGAAACAGACTCATAAATACAGAGAACCTCGGGTGGTTGCTAGAGACAGGGGAGTCGGGGGATTGGGAGGAATAGGGAACGGGATGAAGAAGCAGAAACTTGCAGTTAGGAAATAAATGTCACGGGGATGAAAGTACAGCTTGGGGACACGTAGTCCGTAGCACTGTGGCAGTGTCGTACTGTGACAAGGGGGTGAGCACTGAGTGACGTACACACTTACCAAATCACCGTGTTGTACACCTGAAACTAGTATAACACCGTGTGTAAACGACACTTCAGTTAAAAAAAAATAAATTCACTCTGGATAAAGCTATCATCATGTTTGTTAGTACTACCTAACTGATCAAAACCGCATAAATATGTTATAAATCATGATAAATAACTAACATGAAAAATAACATATTAAAATGTGTCTCTTAATAACCTGGCTGAGGCTGGGGGTTTTCCAGTTAGTTTCTCTTTGGGGGGACCAATACTTATTTCTAAACCAATACAGGGTTCCCAGCATCAGTTATCATCCTAGCTCTCATTTTTAGGGATATAATTTTTGAGGCAACCCTGTTCCTATAAAGAGTGTTACTATAGCAACAGTACTCAATTATTTGAGTTCCTCCAGAGTTATATGTCAAAAATCACATGATAATGTATAGGGGCGCCTGGGTGGCTCAGTGGGTTAAAGCCTCTGCCTTCGGCTCAGGTCATGATCCCAGGGTCCTGGGTTCAAGCCCCACATCGGGCTCCCTGCTCAGCGGGGAGCCTGCTCCCTCTCTGCCTCCTGTTCCCCTGCTTGTGCTCTCTCTCTCTCTGATAAATAAAAATCATTTTTTAAAAAATCACATGATAGTCTATTATCAAAAATTATTTGTAATTCTCTGTCAGTCCACATCAATTTGGATAAAAGAAGAGGAAGCCAACTTTTCTCTGAAAGATTCAGAAAAACAGACATTAAATAGCCAAAGACACAGCAAATGTCTGCTTCTTGCACCTGCTCCTTCCCTGAGATGCCCCGATTGTCCCCCCATGGCTCTCAGGGGTGGAGAGTGGGACTCAGGCGTCTGTTTTCCTGGCACAGACTGTGGGAGATGCCAGGTGCCGTGGAGCCACAGTCTGAAGACGACTGAGCTCTGTGGCGGAGGAGGAGTCACTTCTTGAGGCACCTACGGCCTCTGCGCACGCCGGCGGCTCCGGAAGGGCCTCTGCCCTGAATGAAGCCTTTTCCTGCTTACACGGCCTCAGTCACCCACGAGGAATGACGGACAGCGGCTGGGCCGACAAGAAGACACCCTCCGACTGCCGCAGTGGGGCCTGTCGTGCTCCTACTGGAGGGGATGACCAGGAAAGTTAAGAATGCTGACCGACGGGGCGCCTGGGTGGCTCAGTGGGTTAAGCCTCTGCCTTCGGCTCAGGTCATGATCCCAGGGTCCTGGGATCGAGCCCCGCGTCGGGCTCTCTGCTCAGCGGGGAGCCTGCTTCCTCCTCTCTCTCTGCCTGCCTCTCTGCCTGCTTGTGATCTCTGTCTGTCAAATAAATAAATAAAATCTTTAAAAAAAAACAACAACTCTGATGAACAAACTCGCCTCCTGAGCCTCCTGCCTTCTGGCCCGCAGGGCGTGATGCTCAGTGGGAACTCGCTCGCAGCGCTCCCTGTGCTGGCGGCACCCTCACGCCACTGATGCTGGGCTGGCCGCGGGCGTGCGTGGGTCTGTGGGACACCGCCCCCCCCCCGCCCCCGGGCAGGGCCAGAGAAGCCCCGTGCGCTCCTGCCTTCAGCTCCCACACCCTCAGCTGTGGCAAGAGCCTGCTGAGTCCCAGATGAGACGCATTGTAGCCGCCGCCCGAGCCAGAGCGGACCTGAGACGCAGCTCGGAGGGAGAAGTGCTGCCGCTGTGCTGTGCTGTCCACACGCCCTGGGGGGGCCTTTTCCCACGTTGTTGGTGCAGCAGCAGGGGGTGAGCACCTCCCAGGGTCATCCTGAGAGTGAAACAGGACTGTGGGCGGGAAGGACTCAGCATTGCGTGTCGCGCACCACAGACACTCCCCTGTCGTTCTGGGGGTCCCCGCCGGCTGCCGCACGCAGCCGTGGCCCGCGGTTCTCTCTTCCCCGACCGGCGCCGGCACGGAGTGTGGCCTCCGCATGCAGGAGCTCTCCCGCGCGGTTGCGCCGCTCTCGCCTCGCGCCCGCTCTCGCACGTGGACCGGCAGGCAGCGCCTCAGACCCCGAGCATGGGGGAGGCCCATAACCCACCCTGCCGTGTTCTGCTGCCCCCAGCGGGGCACTGGCCCCACTCCCGACGGGGTCTGGAGCATGTCAACAGCCCCCATGGGGACTTTCTCTGTCCCGCCTCTGCCCTACCCCCTTCTCTCCGACCGCACGATGCCTCCCGCCCCTCCACCCTGCCGCTAATTCTGTTTGCGGTTGGCTGAGCCCTGCCCCTGCCCAGCCGCTGAGGCGGCTCCAGCCAGGTTCCATCCAGGCCCCCGTGAAACACTCTTAGGGAATCTCCTCCGCACCAGGGAGCCTGGCTGCACCCTCGCTTCCTCTCCAGATCCCGCTGCGTGATCTACTAAACACAGACACCGCGTCCTTTCTGCCGCGCCCGAGCTGCCTTCTCTCCTTCCTCCCCAGGACGTTAGTGTGCTTGCCGCCCTGGCCTGGCTCACCTTGGCCAGTCGCCTTCTTCTGACTGGTTTGGGGACACACAGCCTCTCCTCACAGTCCGGGTGGGTGCTTCTGTCTTTGGCAAACGGGCCCCAGCCACAGGCAAATATGTTAGTAGGAATTCACCTCTCAGTCTCTTCCTTCTAAATTTCCCCTGCAACTTCTCTAAGAATAAGGACTTAGAGGTTTGGAGTCTGACAAGCTCCAGAATGTCCTGAGAGCCCGTTTTCTTATCCATGCAATGAGGGAAGTCCTATGTCCCCTTCAGTGCGGCAGTGAGGCCTGACCCAGATGGAGCCGTGAAGAGGGGAATGTGTTCCTCTCGTCTCCCCTCTCCTTCTTCCATCTCTCTCTCTCTCCCATTTCTCCCTTGATGGTGTCTCTGTCTCTCTCCACCCTCCAGCCCTGACAGTCATCCCCCAACTGCCCCCCCCCCCCCCCCCCGGCTATGGTCTAAACGCGCAGTAGGTCACTGGTGGGGGCCCTGAAGCCTCACCGCTCCTCAGTTGAAGGGCAGAGTCCTTTGAATCTGCCTTTGGCCTGAGAGGCAGACGGCCCAGGTTGCTGATGGGAACTACGGGGAAGCCAGCTCCTCTGCCAGAGCTGGATTGCGAGACAGACAGAGCTACTTGCTGACAACAGGAATGGAAGCAAAGCAGAGAACACAGCACAGGACCACCGCCAAGGAGCTGCTTGTGAGGGGACCCTGGGGTGCCATCCTTCTCCTGAGGGCCCCTTGACTGCCAGGGCTAAGGCCAGGATCCTCCCACTCCTTCCCTCCCCTGCGCTCTTATCATCCGCAGGCTGGGTCATTCTCTGCTGCTCTGAACGGGCCCGGCCGTGCAGCTGAGAGGCTTGGACCACTCTGCGCCCCGAGGCTTCAGTTTCTCTTCAGCCGGGCACTCGAGGGTCCAGCCTCACATCCCCCTGCCGACACACGCTCATCTGACCCTCGGCTCTCCCTGGAAGGACTCTCCTTCCAAAGGGCCGTACACATGAGCTGGATGAGGTAAGGCCCAAACTTGAAAGAAATGAGACACCACTGAAAGGCGTTCGGGGAGGCCTGACTTAGACGGCTTGTCCTCTCCGCGCAAAGGCTGGTGTGTGGGGCCTCAGAAACGTTCGGGTGACCAGCAGCGATCGGACGAAACCACTGCTGGAGTCCTGCCTCCTCGTCAGCGTCTCATCTGGAACAGGCTTCGAGAATATACCAAGAAGCCCCTCTAACCCGGCAGCAGAGGCGGCGGAGTCGCCCACACCCTTCACGCCATTCTGCGGCTGCGTCTCCTAAGGAGACGGTCCCAGACGCACGTGCGCTGTCAGGAGTTTTATGCTCTTTGGGAAGATGAGACATTGGGTGGGTGCCTTCCACTGGCGGAGTAAACGACTGATCTGCAGACAGCCTTCCCGCCACCCGGAGGGAGGAGTAAAGACCCTCAGAGCCTTCCCGCTGTCAGAAGGGAAGACTGTGGCTAAGCAGGCACTCTTACGCCCCGTAGCTCTCTGTCCCTTGGTCGAGAACCTAAAGAAATGTGTGGAGGACCCCTCCAGACACACCCCGACCTGCCTTTCCTGCTGTTGGCTGTCCCCGTGGCTCCGGCTTCCCGCACAGGCTGTCTTGCCTCTTGTCTATTTTCAAACTTCTCGTGAGTTCCTGGAGCTCCTCACGGCCCTAAATATATCTCTGTGTAAGTTGCCAGAGTTGGTATCTTTGCTCACAGTCTAAAGAATGGAATCGAATCACACTCCCTTTTCTCCCCACCTTCTTGGTAGGGACAAGGTGCGTCTCATTTATCACAGGAGCCTGGAAAGAGAGTGGCCTTCCCAGCTCAGCCTGACAAAGTGCCGCCCGCCTACCTCGATCCGCAGTCGCCACCAGCGCCTCACTGGACGGAGCTCTCCCCCAGCTGGCCTGCCCTTGCCTCTCAGGCCCCGCTCCTTGCTGCTATCGAGGGCCACGTGGTCGGCCTTCTCCCTGGGCGGGCGTAGGGAGGCCCTGGTCATCGGCGAAAACTTGTCTGGGCTCTTTGTCCACGTCCCTTAACCCTAACCAGGAGGCACCCTATAAAATCAAACCAACCTCTCTTTCTGAGCAATTGAAGACTGGAGAAGAAGCTGGGGAAGCTGAATCTTAACTGGGTTTGGGAGAGAAAGGACATTTGTTTCTCCTTTTGCCACTAAAACTCTAGAGAGAAACACCCTCAGCTCCCTCAGTATCCTGGATGGGGGGCAGGGAGGAGGACACCGCGGGCAAAGCCATCCGCGACCAAGGAATGGGACCCGTGTGCGCGAACGCGTGTGAGCCCCCATGCACATGTATGTGCCGGTGTGTGCACTGTGTGAGCACATGCACACGAGCAAGTGTGTGGTGTGTTGTGTGCATGTGTACACATGTCCTCGTGTGAGCATACTCCCACGCCTGGCCTGGAGCCGCAGCAGACGGGATCCCCTGCGAACAGCAAACACCTGGGGGACAGTCAAGGGTCCGCAGCGCATCAGCCAATGGTTTTCTAGCGGACAAACCTCACGGCTCGCCAGCAGGGCGAAAGCACGCCCTCGGGCTCGAGGCGGAAGGGGAGGCCCGAACGAGACCATGAGAGCGACGTCTCCCATGTGAAATGGGTCCCGTGGCTTCAGCACAGGCCCCTCGAAGTGGCGTCCTTGTAATGGAGCCACGTGCCGGCCGGGCAGGGCCCTGGTGCGGCGCCCAGGCCTGTGACCCGGAGCAGGTCCCTGCTCTTCTCGCCGCACTCCCCACGCAGGGACGTTTGATAGAACCGAGTCGTAACCCAAGAGAGCCACCAGGCCTTCCCTGCTTTGAGAAGCCTCCAGCTCGGCCTCCGCTTCAAAGCCGGCCATTGCCTCAACACCGCCGCGCCGCTGTTTCGGGAGAGACGCCCTCGAACCCCGATGGCAGCTCCGCGTGCGGGACTCCAAACGCCCAGAGCGGCTGGAGCTGACCGAACCCTGCCGGGGCCTTCCGAAGAGTGGATGTGCACTCACACACACACACACACACACACGCCCGAAGTGTGGACACGCACACACACTCCCACACTCACACACACACACACCTGTGCCCAGGTGCTGAGGTACCCAGCTTGCGGTCTCTCATCGCATTGAACACTGAGAAGCGTCTGCCGTGTCACAGGATGGCCAAACTCAGTTACAGCCCTGTTCAACTGAAAACACCCAGTAAATATTCCCATTAAGGAGCCTCCAGCAGGATCCAGTAAGCAGTATATAGCGCTCTCCCTGCCATAGCCAGAGTCCAGGAATCAAGAACCGAAAGGAACTAGTGTTTGTACTTACTAACCCATGTGCGCACTTCTACTGTCCGTCCCCTCAACTTCCCACTGTGCTGGTTTACAGGGTTTCGTTCTCAAAAGAAGACACTAATGAACTGGAAGTTGGAGCTGCCACCTGGCCCTTAATCAACAGGCAAAGAAAGGAGGTGCTGCGTGGGTTGCATGACTGACCACCAGGGGGAACTTGGCTGCTGCTGGGGGACAGCGGAAGTGATGTCTGGACGCGGGGACTTGCTGTGCCTGACGGTGAAGGTCAATGGAGACACTTGCAATGCCAGGAAGCAGACTCACTGAGGATCTGGACTCTTCAGAAATGAAAGTGTGGGTCCCCATGTCATGGAAAGAAAGAACCCCATCAAGAGTTGAGGGCAAATGGAACATGGGAGAAAAGTAGAAAAAGAAAATTATTCTGAAAAAGTAAATCTGGACACAGACCTTACACCATCTCAAAATTAACTCAAAATGCGTTGTAGGAATAAACGTAAACCATTTAACTAAGCAGCTTCTAGAAGATGACACGGGAGGAAATCCAAGTGGCCTTGAGTTCGGTAATGAGCTCCTGAATAATTCATCTAAACAGTGACTATGAAAGAAAAAATGAACGAGGCGGACTTTATTAAAATTAAAAATTCCTGCTCTATGAAAGACACTGTTCAAATAATAAAAAATCAGGTCATGGACTAGAAAAAAGCATTTATAAAACACACATCTGATAAAGGAATTGTATCTGAAATACACAAAGAACCTGATTAAAAAATACAGAAGATCTGAAAGCACACTTTACCAAAGTAGATATATAGATGTCAGATAAGTATATGAGAAGATGTTCAACATCTGTACAGAAGAAGAAGCACAGCAGGCAGCTTCTCATCAGCAACGATGGGAGCCAGAAGACAGCTGGTCAGTGTCTTTAAACTTTTCCAATGACATTGGCAACCTAGAACCCCTTGCCTCATGACAACATTTTTCAAAAGCAAAGGCAAAATAAGTAAAATTTAGACACACAAAAGATGAAAGAGTTCATCAGCAGGGACCTGCGTATATAAACCTGCGTACACCGGGTTCCTCTGCCGGTCTCCATGCTGGCACAACCTCACACAAGCACAAGTACAGATCTGTAATCGGCCTCTTGTGCGGGGGGGTCCTTCATGAGCCGTTGCGTGAGCACTTCATCCCTTTTCCAAACCCTGCCCTTCTCATTCAGGAATACCCAGAGGACGTCCTCCACTGTCAACTTTTTCCAGGGTTCACAACACTCCGTGATAGATGCTGTCCATCAATTATTCCTCCTAAAAAAGGAAATTACTGAAGTTAACTGCGGCCTAGGGATAAATCACAGAAGAAAAAGAAATATCAAAACTTTGCATTCTCTTTCTTGTTGTTTATACACGTGCTTGGGTACAGCAATTACTTTCCCCTTCTCTTCCCCTATTATTTTCTATAAGAATTATTTATAGTGCTTAACTTTAAAAGTTATTTTTCCGATCGCAGAATCCTTGGGTGGGATTTTGGTCACACTCAAGTGAAAGCATCACTTGATGTATCACTGAGTAACAGATGGGTTACTAACCAATGGAACTGTTTGTCTCATCTTTCTGGGAAGAGGGGAGAACGATGGCTTTGGTAAAGTGTTACAGTTCTTGTGTAGAAGTTCAAGTGTGGGTAAAGGGAGTACATGGAAACGAAGCGGACAGGCACATGCCAGTTGCTGACCTGTGTCTTCAAACTCATTCTTTGGCATTCTGTTCCAAAATCGTGTGGCTAAAACTCTCTCCGCTGCACTTCCCGTTGACAGTAAGCCTCTTATAGGGCCCAGCTCTGGGAATAGGTGACCCTAAGGGGTCTGACAGATGGAGGAGGGGAAGAGGGCCTCCCTAGTTTCCCTATTTTGTCGGTGTTGCTCCAGCCCCGGCCCTACTCTGGGTCTGTTGTGTCTGCCGCCTCAGGTTCCCCCTCACCCTTCTGGAACAGCAGTAGGTGCTTCTTTTAGTTCGTGATCTCCGGGTTAGTTCAGCTCATCTAAACTCCCTGTTTGAGTCAGCCGGGGAGTCGCAGCGCTTCCTGCCTGGCCCCTGACCGACACCGGTCCCACCACTCTTCCAGGAACAGCAGAAGACGGAGTCTGAGCAGCCCCTGCTTACCGCGTAGTCGGCCTCAGTCAGAGAGCCCGAGCGCTTCGCTTAGACGTGCAGCCTGTGGAAGAGGAAAGGGAGCTCACAGCCTCCCTAGCCCAGCACGGCTGCACGTGGTGGCCCTCGCGAGCGCTGCCTGCCCGTCACGGGACCTGCTGTCACTGGAGAATGTGGGTGCGGAAGAGACGCTTCCCCTCTTGCCTCCAGACACAGCAGGTGAGTCCTGTGCGTGCGCCGCAGGCAGGGCAAGGACACTCCGAGGCGTGTGCTGGTCATTTCCCGGGGAACAGCAAGAGCCTGCGCGAGCGCTCACTCCCCCTCCCCTGCTCCATTTGGGGGAGGGGCCCCTAGCACCCCGAGACAGAATACTTCATTCACTGTCACTGCCCATTAAAATATAAAGTAGGTGAAGGGACCCATTTCATCTGTTTCACTCACTGAAGAATTCCCAGTGCCTAGAAGAGTGACCGACACATAGCAGACACTGAATGAAAATTTGTAAAATGAGTGAATGGAATTTCCAAACAGGAGAGCAGAGAGAGGCTCATTGCAACATCTATGTTACAGCAACAAGGTAAGTAACAAAAACAGTGTAAATAACGAGACAAGATACATTGAATAAGCTTTGGGGAGCAGACTGAGATGCCAGGCCCCCGGTAAAAATAATACTCGCAGCCTGAGTGGCTTCGCTGGTTAAGTGGCCAACTCTTGATCTCGTCTCAGGTCACCATCTTGGGTCACGACATCCAGCCCGGAGTCTGGCTCCCTGCTCATCGGGCATCAGCGGACATTCTCCCTCTGCCTCTGCCCTTCGCTCCCACTCACACACACACTCTCTCTCTAAAATAAACAAATAAAATATTTAAAAAATACTCTGGAAGTTTGCTTGTTCATGCAGAGTGAGTGGTTCACGATGCACCATTAAGTAAAATTTAAAAATTTTAAAGAAAGTTCAAAAGAAAATGTTTCCTGTCCATGATTTATTCTTTAGCACCCAAAGATGCTTTTGAGAACCATCTCTTTTCCTTTTGAGCTGCGTGTATGGATGGACGGACTCATCACCTGCAGTGGCCCTTTCGCTTTAACCTCCTGGAGTGTCCCTTCCCACCAGCCACAGGGTGGGCACCAGACCGGTTACAGGAAATAAGAGCGTCCCAAGGCTACTGTGAAAGGGACTTCTTTTTTCTTCAGAAGGAACCCTTCATTCAGACCGTCCCTACTGCCCCAAATGGTATGCATGATGCTATGCGCGGTTTGCTGGCACAAGCTTTGTTACCTGAAGCTGGTTTCCGGGACTTGTTTTTAAGTAAGTCCCCTGGGGGAAGGGGAGCAGGGACAGTTTAAGGGTTAAACAACAAGGTTATTTTTTAACCTCAATGGAAGCCTCTGGCTAAAATACAAAAATATAAAATAGGTCCTTAAAGCTGGCACACTCGGGGGACGGGGCGGGGGACCCCAGGCACTGGGGTCCTGCACTCGGATGACGCTGTGGGGAAACACACTCCAGCCACTTGGCCGAGTGAACTCCACCTCTGGACACTCAGTTTCATAAGCTAATAAACTCCATTACTGCTTGGGTCCAGGTTAATTGGGTTTTCTGTTACTTGGAATCAAAGGAATCTCAAATAAACGTAGGGTTCGATCCCATTTTGGTTTTCTAAGTATATATTAAAATATTTAGTCACCTAAACGTGCTGTCTTCCCTTTCAACCCACTCCTCTGTGTCTTCAAACAGGCATCTGGTTTCATCCCTCTAAGAAACAGTTCTGGCTAGAGTGAGCGGGGAGGTTCCTTCAGACACGGCTGGAAAGGCACTCTGCCGTGGGGAAAATGAGGACGGCCTGGAGCAAGACGTTTGTTCCCAGAAGACGAGTGTGTGTGTGTGTGTGTGTGTGTGCACGTGTGCGCAGAAATGTTGAGAGAAACAGAAGAAAAGGTTAAAAGTGGTTCTCTTTGGTTGGTATATTGCATGCCTTTTCTTCTTACTACATGTATTTTCTAACTTTTCTTGATAAACTTGTAGTTTCCAGGTCATGTTTCTGGGTTCAGAAATATCACTGGATAGATATCAATATTGATATCAATATATCAAAAGTTTAAAAAGGTGCACAATGGCCATGCTTTAACCCCAAGAGGGTGGTGGAGTATTTCCAGTTTCCAACTGTTTGCTGAGAATACAAACGTATAGCAGTTGTAACCTGGTTACTGTTACTGACTGAGCAAACAGACGAGAGCCTAGACTGTTTCCAGGTTTTATCTGCCATTTTAGCCTCGGAATTTATGCCTAAATTTTACTATTGTGAACAACCTGAGAATCAGAGAAAGAAACTTCTCTTCTTGGAAGGGTGACGTGTCTTCCGAGTCAGAATAGGGACACCTGGGGGCGCCTGGGGGGTCAGTGGATGGAACATGCAACTCTTGATCTCTCCACCCATGCTGGGTGGAGAGCGTACTTAAGAAAACAACAACGACACCTTTAAACAACAACAAAAAGAAATAGGGACACGTTTTCTCACTAGTTTCATTGCACTTGCAAAAATCATGGGGAAAATGTCCACACCAGGGCTGCCCCAAGTCCTTTGTGATTGTTTTCACCAAGCTCCCCATGGCTCCCTGTGTCTGGGGGGGCCCTGGGAGAGAGTGAGGGGTTCCAAAGGAAGGCCTGGGGGCTGGGGGTCACAGGCCTCGTAAGCAACACCAACGTGCAGAGATCAATAGGCTCACGGTCTCTCAGTAAGAGGAGCCGGGCGGTGCCCGAGACCAGGCTGAACATCTGTCAGGCAAACAAAAAGCCATGGAGAAGAACAAAGGAAGGGTTATATTCCCTCAAGTTCTTCCTGAGGCCCAGCAGGCGACACCCAAGCTGCTTGGCCCTCCTTCCTTCAGATACTGGACTCTGTGGAGGGCGTGCTGCTGGGCCAAACCTAACCCCAGGGGGCACAGAGGAGGGAGGGGGAAACAAAGTACAGACAGAAAATTCAGTCAGAGCCACACTGCAGCGATGTCACAGCTTCCCACATGCTCGCCGACGGGAGTCAGAATTTTCACGGAACCATTTGCTTTGCATGTGAGAACCATTGGTCCCCAAGGACCTTATAATCTTACCCCACCTCTCTTCTACCCTGAAGGCCACAAGTGGGGCAAACGCAGACAGCAGAGAAGCCGACCTCGAGCTGGCTCGGGGCCCAAGGGCTCAGGGCGGGAACGCCACCTCTGTGCCGCCCCGACTGCCTGTCATCGCCAGCACGGCGAGAGACATTCTGCTGGGACCAGGGCGGCTGTGTGCTCCATAGGCACACTCTGTCCCCTGGGGTCAGGAGGGTGGCAGCCTCCTGATCTGAAAGATAACAAGCCTGAGTCACAAGCGGCTCAGTGAGGTCCCACCACGGCCATGCCGCGGAGTTACACTGCATTACAAATCCACCGACGAAATTAGACCCAGTGACATTAGCAGGTGGCTTTGGGGGTCAACTCTCTACGGGTCCAGTGAAACACACCATCAGTGATTTTTAAACACGCCCACAAATTGCTTGCTATCCCTTCTGTGAGAGGTCGAGTCTCCTTCCTCCCCACCGGGTTGTGGCTGGACTTAGCAGCTCATTTCCCGCGCACAGAAGATGGAGAAGTGAAGCCCAGCTCCTCCAGGCTCCAGGCGGGTCGTCCACCTCGCCACCCTCAGGGGGAAGCCCGGCGCTGTGCGTCGAGGGCGCCCAGCCAGCCCCGAGCCGCGGGCCTCTAGCAGCCAGCCCCCGCCAGCCGCAGGGGTGCAGAGGGGTCGTCCCTCCGGCCTCGGGCTTCCCATCCCTGTGAGGACATCAGCCGGCTGACAGCGTGGCTGCCACCCCAGGAGGAGCCTGGAGCCAGAACCCTCAGTGAAGCCACATGGGGAGACCGCGCAAGTAAACTGTCCTTTCAAACCGCGAAGAGTTTGGGTAACGGATTATCCCTCCATAACAGAACTGGGTCAATGAAGGTTCGAGGTAAACTTCGAAGCCATCTCCCTTTGGTTGTGACGGGAAAGCGCAGGCTCGACCGAGACCCAGTTTCCTCTCCTCGAAGGTCCAGCCTCCCCTACAGTTCCAGGGCCCATAGCAGCTCTGGCCAACGAAATAAGGAGCAAGAGCCATGCCACACCCGGCTCATGACACGTGGCTATGTGGTCTCAGTGCCGTGCACTAAGTTGTGTCCCCCCAGAACTCACAACGCCAATATGGTGGTGTCTGGAGAGGGACTCCTTCTTTGGCAGGAAATTAGGGCTCGATGAGGTCATTCAGCAGGGCCCCAAGCTGGCCGAGGTGGGAGAGAGCCCCCCACTACACCACCCTCTGCCGGCCAGGAAGGGGGTCCTCTCTAGAAACCAAGCCGCCTGACACCCAGATGTCAGACACCCAGCCCTGAGAGCCATGGTCTGAGCTGCCTGGACTGTGATATCTTGTTATGGCAGGTGGAGCACCCCCCGCACACACACACTGGGGTCTTCCATGCTCCGACTTCTCCTGTCTGCCAGCTGGATCTCCAGCTGGGACAACCTCGGACACCAGATGCTGAAGGCGGCGGGACCTCCATCAGCTTGGGGGCCTGAAGGGTATGTGGACCAGGGACCCGCCCCCATCATCACAACCCCACGGGGTGCTCCCGTCATGGACCTCACGAGGATAAGAAGGGTGCTCCTGTCCTGCCGAGGCCCTCGGGTGTCAGAATGTGTTTTTATAGCAGCTCGCGCTGCCTTTCATGGGCGTGTTCGAGCAGGTCGCTTCCCGCGTGGGCTCACAGCAGGAAATCCGTCTGCTCAGCCGTGGTTCCAACGCTTGCACACTCAGAAAATAGTAACGGACGATTGCCTTGGGTGAGGGCTGGCTTGTCTTTCAGGATCAGGCATTCCAGCGCCTCTTACAAACCCTGGCAGTGACTTTGGGAGCGTCTATTCAAGTAGATGGAAGCCCTCAGGCGGCTTCTGGCTCTTTCGATCACAACTTGAGAAGATCTTCATTCTTTGAACGGAAGCTTTTGTAACAGTGACTAGCTAAACCCTCTCTGTGCTCGCTCTCCCTTCCTGAAGGGCTCCCATCTCTGCCCCCGTCTTGACCAGGACACATGAGAGCACTCCCTCAGAGTCTCTCTGCCCCTGGTCCCTGGGGCGGCCAGCTGCTCCCCCAGAAGCCTGCCATGTCTGCATGTGGGGTTATTGCAGTTACAAAGCCCCGGTCTCTGACCTGCAGGCCAAAACGTCATTGGGGATGAATGACTTCCTTGAGCTCTGTGCCTCAGTGTCCTCATCTTGAAACTGGGGGTAATAACGGCGCCCACCTCTCAGGGCACTGTGAGGATGGGGTCGTGGGATCCGTGCACAGCACATGGCACAGAGCCCAATCCTTAACAGTCAATAGATAGTCACGGCTGGTGTCGTCCTTATGATGGGGGGGGGGGGGCGAGTGCTACTGTCCCCACCAAGGGACAAAGGAACTTGGGGAGTTCCATTCTCATTTCCCGTTTGAACCCCTCCCACCTCTTTACCCATGCAGCCCTTCAGCCTGAGCGGTGGGCACAGCTGGCTGGGGCTTTCTTCCAACTCTCCTGTCGGTTGCCAGCTGTGGAGGCCACCTCTGACCTCTGGCCTATGAAAGGACAGCTGCCCTCCCCCTGGTCACCGCTCCACCCACCAATAGTGCCTGAAGGGACAAGACCTCTCACAACTCGCTTTCTTTGAGATCACTGAGTCCCAATAAATGAGACTGGCTACAGGCACTTGTGGGGCCCACCCATCCCGTTCCCACTCTGATGCTTGTCCTGGGCTCTCAGCACTGCCTCTTGTGCACATTTCCAATGTGGACAAGAGGGTGGGCAGGGGGAGGACAGATGAGAAGGCCAGTGGAGAGTGAGAGTGCATTGGGTCCAGGCATCTGAGACTTCCAGGAAGATGGGACTCCCTGCCCGTCCTCCTCCACACCCTGCCCATGGCCACAGTTTCTGCTCTGCTACCTGAACACCTCCCCAGTCTGCCCACCCCTCTCCACTACCACCATCTCCCCTGGAGCCCACCCCGTACTCTGAATCCCGAATAGCTGCAGGGGTGATCGGTCAAAATCACAAATCCCACTCCTCATCCTCCTACTGAGAATGGGTGGTCAGCTTCACAAAGCCTTTAGGACAAGGTCAGGCTTCCTGAAAAGGGACTCCTGGGCCCTCCGGCCACTCTCTCTGGGTGGTGCTTGGCATCCCTCCAGCAGCCTCGGCCCAGCGGCCACATGCTCATGGCCCGTTTCATCACCACGCCTCCAGACGCTGCCGCCACACCACTGAGCCCCCAGGTGCTCCCTGTCTTATCTCTTTCTCTTTTTCTTTTCTTTTTAAAGATTTTATTAAATTATTTGACAGACAGAGATCACAAGTAGGCAGAGAGGCAGGCCGGGGGCGGGGGTGTGGGCAGGCTCCCCGCTGAGCAGAGACCCCCCGATAAGGGGCTCGATCCCAGGACCCTGAGATCATGACCTGAGCCAAAGGCAGAGGCTTAACCCACTGAGCCACCCAGGCGCCCCTCCCTGTCTTAACTCTTTCCCATGCTTTCAATCTAGGCAGGACCTACACGGTTATTTTCAGTCTATTAACTTTTCGTTCACTCCTTCATTCATGTATTCAGTCTATCAACAAACATTTATCTGGTCCTTTCATCCCAGGAAAGAAAAGGGAGAAAGAACAGCTCCATGTCGAGCATTGTATCGTCTCATGAAGAGATCAAGACAAGCATAGAAACAAGCATAGAAAGGAGGCAGAAACCTGGTGTCATAAGCAAACTCTAAACAAGGTCTGTGGGAGTTGGGAGAAGGCAGAAAACATGTTTTATTGGCAATATCAGGAGAAGTTTTATGAGGCAGGCATTTCACTCATTCGGTATACGCACTGAAGACACGCTACGTGCCAGGCACAATGGCATTTGGGATGATGGAAAACTATGAACAGATTCTGACGGGTGGGGGTCTAGGCAAGAAGCTTGGCCGGGAGGGGTGGAGAGGAAATACTGGGTGGCCAGTGGGAGCAGAACGAGCCCAGCATCAGTCGTCTCCATCTGCTGACCACAGGGCCCTTGTTTTCCTGTCAATAACTACTAGTTCCCTGGTCAAGCATTCGGATAAAACCGACGCTTGCCTCCAGCTTTGCGGCCGGCCCACGTTACCTTCGTGCAGCCGGTGTATCTCATCTTCTTGGTGAGGGTGACGGACCCCAGGGTGGGCCTGGAGGCCAGGTGGGGCCGTGGGGCAAACGGAGGGAAAGGGCTGCTCTCCGGTGGCCAGATCAGGCCTTGCTGGGTGTCTCTCTGCCGCTCAAGCTGGACTTTCCTACATCCCTTCATCTAAAAAGTCCTGACAGATTCACTGAGTAAAGATGTTGAGGTGAAAAACTGCTGGATCCAGCCTCCCGCCCCCAGGATGCTGCTGTGGGTGTTCAGTGAAGAAGCTGAGAGAGCCCCAGCCCGGCCAGGACCCCCTGCCGGCATCCCCCAAATCCTACCTGGTCATCAACCCCTCAGGAAGCTAGTCCTTCCCACATGAGCCCTAAGACTCCTTCCCAGACCATCCATCAGTCTTCTAAGACACCTCCCAGCCAGTGGGCCCGCCCTCTGCATTCTGTCAGCTCTCTGACTGAACCACTGTCTCGGTGACTTTTATGGACAGAGCGCATGGAAGACGCGCACCTCCCAGTCGGAACCAGAGCTGCAGGTTGGGAGGTGGCTATCTGGGGCAGGAAGAGGTACTCGCCTGACACTATCCCTTTTAGGATTTCCAGACCCAACTCAAACATGGGGGAGGGGTTCCCACCCGGACTGTAGCAAGAAGTCTCAGACATCCCCATGGTGTCCGAGGATTCAAGCTGACCAACACAGCCTGCCTGGAGCCAACAACCAATCTCACAGGTTAGGGCTCTGTCCTACAAGACTGCTTTCCTCCCCCCACATCAGTGGTCAGTCACAAGCCCCAGGCCGTTACCTCTGTTTTTGACTGACTGGCTATAAATCAGAGGTTCCCAGGACCTCCTTCTTTGGTTCTTTTAATTTGCTGGAGTGACTCACAGAACTCAGGAAACACATTTACCAAGGTGTTCAAGGGTGTGATGAAGGGTAAGACCCAATACTCAGATGCAGATATAGATGGTGATACAAAGTAGTGTGAGGGGTGTGGACCCCCACCCGCTCTGCAGGGACCCCCACCCCCTCTGCAGGGCACCACGATGGCTCTCTGTGGGTCCGCCAATCCACAGCTTTCTGAAGCCAGTCCTTCAGGTTTTCATGGAGACTTTATTACATGGTCGTGTTGACGAAGTCATCGGGCATTGGCTGATTCAAACTCCAGCCCGGCCACCTCCCCAGAAGTTGAGGATAGTGTCGGGGATGCACAAAAATTCCAGCTCTCTGGTCAGTGGTTGGTCCACCTGGCCACAGGCCCTGCCCTAATGTGAGGTCTGATAGTCCCCTTCACTAGTAATGGGGCACCAGTGTCTATTTGCATGACTCTGAAGGAACTATGGATGAAGACCAAATGTGTCTGAGAACTTATATTTTGGCCATCCGAGTGACCAAATATGTATTTCTCATGAATGATTATATCACAGGTACCAATAAGGGAGGGAGTCCAAAGCCAAAGTCCAAAAATCCCAGAGCAGGAGTTTTCCTCTGGCCTCTGGTGGCATTTGTCTACTTGGGTGTCCTGCCTGCCCATTTCTGGTCTGTAGCATCTCTTCCACCAGAAGCTCACCAACAGCCCAAAGATGGTATTTCCTGTCTGCTAGCTCCCAGTGTGGCTTCATGCTTGTGACATAGAATCACAAAGTCCCCTCAAAACCTCTATTATCTGAGGAGCTGGGGTAGTCTGTCCATGTCACCGGCTTTGTGGTTCACATGGTCCCTGTGAAAGCAGGTGGGGCTGGACCCACTCAAAAACCAAGAAGTGTTTGCTGAACACTTTGCATGCCAGGCACCGGTCTATGCAAACAAGACAGAGGAAGTCCTGCCCTTGTGGCTGTGGTTGGCAAGGGGACAAGATCATAACCAGCAGACATGTGAATAAGGGACCAGGTGTTGGCCAAGCAGGCTAGGAGGATGGCGAGGAAGTCCCGTTTCAGAGACCAGAAGAAATGAAGAGCAAACCATGCAGCACCTTAAGAAAGGAGTGAGTCCTCGTGACACCAAAGCCAGCACCTCTCCCTCCCTGTCTTCTAAGCAAGCCGCACATGCACAGTGGCCCACAGGCCCATGGGGTCCCTGCTGGGAAGGAATGCCCAGTTTCCAGACTGCTCTCACTGAGCCTTGCTTCCCTGGGTGGCCCTGGACACAGCTTCTTGCTGGGTGAGAGAGAGCCACAGTGCCTTTCTGACCCAGGCCCCCCAAGCCCTCACAACTGACAACAGCAAAAGGGACGAGTGTGGGTTCCCCCAGTGTGAGGCTAGCAGCATGAGAGGACCAGCTTGGGCTCTGGACGGAAGTCTGCACACAGACCTGACTACAGCGGACCACTGAGCAGCACGGGTTAGAACTGCACAGGTCCACTTATATGGGTATTTTTGTTTGTAAGTACGGTACGGTACTACAAATGTAATTTTTCTTCCATAACACTTTCTTTCTTTTCTCTAGCTTGTTTTATTGTAAGAATACAGTACATAAGACATCCACAATATGTGAAAATCGACTCTTTATGTTACCAGCAAGTAGGCTATTAAGTAGTTACGTTCGTGGGAAATCAAAAGTTATGCACAGATTTTTTATTGCACAAGGGTTGGGCAACCCTCACCCCCACTTTGTTCAAGGGTCATCGGAATTTGGAAATAGCGGGCAGACCCATGCACCACAGAAGGGGAATGTGTCACTTCCAGAGGCATCCAGGGGGCTGAACCTGCCTGGACCAGAGTACCACCCCACAGCCAACTAGAAGGGTGATGTGTGAGGACCTTTTCTTTGCCTTCATCATCACATCACCATGTTTGTGACTCTCTGGATTGCCAGAAAAGCATGGCACTGGATTAAATCTCTAGTAGCCAGATTCTCTGGGAAAACATTCTCCTTATAAACAAATTAAGTTTATTAAAGAATCTGAAAAACAGCAAATGGTTCTGGACACAGGGTCTGATGAGGCTGAAAGAAATGAAGGTTTCTTCCATTGGAGAAAGATTCAGGGGTTTTTACTACAAAAAATAGAGCATAACTAGTATCTGGAAAGAAGACTCTCAACTTCCATTATTTCGAATGTTGACAACTATTAGGTTGAGTTGGGTTTTGCTCACTTGGTTTCATTTCTGCAAAGTTGTACATCTCTGATCTGCTCATCCTTTGGAACAGAGACTGATGAAGGAAAAAACCTTCTAAGAGTTCGCAAGTTCTTTTCTACCCATTCCTCAGCTTTACTGAGTTAGGGAACAAAAAGGATAAGGGGATGGTGGCAGTCTATACACAGTAACTCCTTACCCAACAAAGGCCCAAAGGCAGTGGTTCAGTCCAGCAGCAACGTGGGGTCCTCATTTCAGCCTCGAGGCTCCCAGGCCAGCAGAGAGGGCAGACAGGGCTTTGTCTCACTCCAATAGATGACCCCGCCATAGCTGTCCAGCCTGGCAGCCGCTGGCAAGGACCTCACTTACAGGAAATGATTCGAGGCCAGGCTCCAAGCTCCCGCTGCCCAGTTGGCTACTGCCTGACACCTACACGAGGAGCTGTCACACAGCCAGTGGGGACATGCGGGGACAACGGGACCTGGAGGAGACGAGCAGACACCCATCTTGGTGAAGTCAGGACTCTCTGCACTTCTGCTCTCTTCAGGGGCGTTGTTTAGTTTTTAAGACTTTATTTATTTATTTGACAGAGAGAAAGAGCATGCACAAGCAGGGGAGCCACAGAGGGAGTAGCAGGTTTCCCACTGAGCAGAGAGCCCAACACGGGGCTCGATCCCAGGACCCCAGGACCACGACCTGAGCCGAAGGCAGACGCTTCACCGACGGAGCCCCCCAGACCCCTCTCTTCAGAGGGTTTAAAAAGGTCTCTGGCCTGGGACACCTGGCCGGCTCAGCTAGAAGAGTGTGACTCTTGATCTTAGGGTCATGAGTTTGAGCCCTACGTTGTGTGCAGAGATTACTAAATAAAATAAAGACATAAATAAATAGGTTTCTGGTTATTAAGGTCTTCTTTCACGTATGGGCTTTAGTCTGTACCTTATATACAAACATTTTTTAAAGACTTCCTTAAAGCATCAAAGATAACTGGAGACATCAGGACTGTTGCACGAGGGGGAATGGAGTGGAGGTCCTTGAGGGAAGTGGAGCTGCTGTGCCAGGGCTGACTGGTGTCTGAGGGCACCCAGACGGCAAGCCAGCGCGCACCCTGGACTGACAAGAAGCTGGAGGGGCAAAGCTGGGAGACAATGTGTGTGGAGCCAGACGCGCAGGCAGAGGCAATCAGTCGAGTCCAATCCTAAGGCATTAACGGAAAATAAGGCTGGGAGAAGAAAGAAGAAGAAATTTCGAGCAGCTGCTAATTCAGCAGTTTCCCACCTTAAAATGCTGAAAATATCCCAGATGAAGTAGAAGGCTCCCTTCCTTCAAAAACATAGTAGGAAATAGAGAAGTCTGTTTATTAATGTAGGTTGAAGAAGGCCATCCTATGAAAAAAACAAACCCAGAAGTCACAAAGGAAAAGACTGGCCGATTTGACCATTTAAACATTTGCGACTACCTTGTGTGAAAAGACCAGAGACGTTAAGTTTAAAGAGTGGCAACTGGAATGAAATGTTTGTAAAGTAAGAGATAAAGAGTTGATATGCATAATAGATCAATAAAGTATTTATCTTGTTAGGAAAAAGACAACTAATAGAAAAATGAATAAAGAGGATAAACAGGCATTCATAAAAGACAGACAAAATACAAACACACACACACATGTGTGTGTGTGTATACATTTTTTCCAGCTTCCCCCACAACTGATAATTAAAGGAAGCAAACTGGAGAAAGGTATATGTATTTTTACTATTGAGTCTCATTGTTTGCAGTAATTATGCTCTATAAAGTCACCACAAACCCTGAATTAGTGAAGATTAAATTGTTTTTCCCAGAGGAAAATACCAGGGTCAGGTTCCTATGACCCTCTGGTCACAATATTTTCATCAACCAATGATTATGTCAACCTGTTTTAGGTGCATTTCTATTCAAGACACTTTACCTAATATCCACCGTTGACTTGCGAACACCGAGCTCACTTCCAGCAGACCTCTACCCCAGGCCTGCACGAACCATCTACACACATATTTTCTCCATGAGGCTTCTCACAGCCTTTTTGTACTCAGGGTCCCTAGACAGCATGTCGGCACTAGGCTTGAAGGCCACTTTAAATGGCAAAATCACCAATAAAAAGCAAAAAAAAAAAAATATGAAAACATGGCACTAACTCGGTGGCAAAGGGGTCCCTCTTTACAGTGAGAGCTGAAACAGAAAGACAGAGTGTCTCCTGCCTCCATCTCAGCTGGGAGCACACACACGGGTGATTCCCCTCTTCTCCAGCTCTTCTCGTGTCCCTTGTGACCATGGGGTTACAAAGGAATCTTAGCAAGCAAGCTGGTGCCTGAATACAGCACCAGTGGGTAATGAGGATTGCCTGCATTCATGAGTAGGTACACACGTAGCCTCTGTGCGTGTAAATATGAATTTGTACACAAATGCTGGCTTCACGGGAGTTGTCACACTGCTCCTACGTGCCCTGTTTGTTCCAAACACCGGGACAGAGTTGCTACCTCCAAAGGGCTTAATCTAATGGCAGAGACTGATTATCCTCAGGTGGTGTGAACAAATTATTGCAAGTGGTGTTAATTACCAGGGACACAATAATCAGTTTGCTCTGAAAAAGAACACTCAGAGAGGGTCGCTGAGAGAGAGAATCTACTACTTGCAGAGCTGAGGGAAACTCTTCTAAAAGCATGAAAACATGAATACATGTCATCTGGGAAGGGACATGAGGCTGGGCAGCCAGGGGCCTGGAGATACGGGGCTGGAGAGCTGTAGGCCCGGCATTCAGTTAGTTCTGGGGAGGATGGGGCTGCATGTGAGTGGTTAGTAGATTTTTAATTCATATAATCATCATATAATCATGGACTCCTTTTCAATGAAAAGATATCTTCATGCACTTTAATATAATTAAAAAAAACTGTATCACAAAAGCCAGTTTTCTTTAAGAGTAGCCTTATGACTCCTTAGAAGCACAAGTAGAAGATGGAGGGAAAAGGAGAAGGTACACAGGAGCAGCTAGAGAAATAGGAGAAAACACAAGGCAATATGGCATCACCAAACCTAAGACAAGAGGTTGTTTCAAAATGGAAGGCAGTGGTCAAGCAAGAGAATTCTTCATTAGATTTTGCCCAAGTAGATCAGTGGTGCCTTGACAAGAGCACTTTAGTGGGTCAGAGGACAATAAAGAAGGAACAGGAAGATTATAGAAAATGTGTTTGAGAAATTTGAATATAAAGAGAATAAGAGTAAGGAAACATCTGGAAGGGAATTATGGGGCAAGAGAGGTTCTCTTGTTTCCTTGTGATGGGATATACAAGAGCATATTAGTTTGCTGGTAAGAATAATCAAGTGCCAATGAAAATCAATTGTACATGACAGAAAAGGGAATAATGGAAGGAACAAAGTCCCAGACAATGTGGGAGGGAAACTCTGTAAAAGAGTTGACATTTGTTAGGAGGAGAGACACTTCTCCAGTTACATTAGGATGGAATAACGAATGACAGGTGTAGGTGGGGTTATAGATTTGGGAATAGGAATATGAAGGAAGTCTACTGTGATATTGTAATACTTTTTCAATCATGAGTGAGATCATCAAGGCAATACTCAACTGGAAGATAAAGTTGAAAATACAGGCAGAGGTCTTATTATACGGGATCCCATATGCCATGCCAAGGATTATTCTAGATGCTAGGGAGCTTTTTAAAAACTAATGAAGATGTAATGATAAGAAAATGTAATGATAAATAAACAATTTATTATAAAAAATAAGCAAAAAATTCTCAACATTATTAGTCATTAGAAAAATGCAAATTAAAACCACAACGTGATACCACTACACATTTAGCAAAATAGCTTTTAAAAACAGGTGTGACAATATTATATGTTTGTGAGATACTGAAATATCAAGGATTTGTTTCTAACACTGACAGAGATGCTAGAATCATCTGGCAAGGGTTTTTAAGTCATCATAAGAATGCTTCAGCAAGCAATATAAATGCACTAAAAATAAATGGAAAAAAATTCAAAATCTCAGCAAAAAAAAAGATATAAGAAGAATCAAATGGGAAATTTAGAAATGAAAAATACATTAATGACATAAAAAATTTAAAGGATAGACCCAAGAGCAGAATAGAGGGGGTAGAGGAAAGAAACACTGAATAAGAAGATAGAAAAGTAGAAATTATCCAGTCTGAACAACAGAAAGAAAATTAGGCTTAAAAAACAAAAAAACAGAAGAGAGCCTCAAGGACTTGTAGGACCATAACAAAAGATCTAACATTCATATCACTAGAGTGTCAAAGAGGGAGAAGAAAGAGGGCAGGACATAAAAGTACTAAATGATGATGATGATGATGATGATGGCTGTTTTCCAAATTTAGCAAGAGATATATAAATCTATAGATTCAAAAAGTTAAGTGAATCCCAGACAGGATGACCCCAAAGAAATTCACATCAAGACACATCATAACTCAACTTCTGAAAATTAAAGACAAGGAAAAAATGTTGAAAGGAGTAAGAGAAATGACACCTTACCTATGAGGGAAAACAGTTCAAATGACAGTAGATTTCTCATCAGAAACCAAGAAAGCAACACTTTTTTCAAGTTCTGAAAGAAAAGAACTGTCAACCAAGAATCACATATCCAGAAAAAAATATGAAGGGGAAACAAAGACATGCTCAGATGAAGAACCAGTAAGAGGACTTGTTGCCAGCTGACCTACCCTAAATTAATGGTTAAGGCAAGTTCTCTAAACAGATAGGAATAAAGAAAAGAAGGAATCTTGGATTATTATATAAATAATGTAATAATTAGAAAAACTTTACTAAGAGACACAATTAAAAAAAACAATATAGGGGTGCCTGGGTGGCTCGGTCCTTACATGTCTGCCTTCAGCTTGGATCATGGTCCCAGGGTCCTGAGATCGAGCCCCACCTTGGGCTCCCTGTTCATCATAGAGCCTGCTTCTCCCTCTTCCACTCCTCCTACTTGTGTTTCCTCTCTCTCTATGCCTCTGTCAAATAAGTAAATAAAATCTTTAAAAAATATATAGATTAATCAAAATGGAATTGTAAAAAGATGGCAATCTACAAAAAGATTAAGAAAAAGAGAACAGGGATGTCTGGGTGGCTCAGTTGGTTAATCCTCTGCCTTCGGCTCAGGTCATGATCCTAGGGTCCTGGGATCAAGCCCCGCATCGGGCCCCTGCTCAGTGTAGAGCCTGCTTCTCTCTCTCCCTCTCTTTGCTGCTCTGCCTACTTGTGTTCTCTCAATCTCTCTATCAAATAAATAAATTAAAAATCTTATAAAAAAAAGAAAATGAAAACAAGGAGAAAAAACACAGAACAAACAGAGAGAACAAATAGAAAATAAAAAATTAGCTGGCAACTTAAACCCTAACAGCATCAATTTAATTACTTATAAATGGTCTAAACACTCCAATTAGAAGGAAGATTGGTAGAGAGGATTAAAAAGCATGACCTCACATTATGCTATTTACAACTACTTCAAATATGATGAAATAGGCAGAAAGTAGAAAGGTTGAAATATATACATCATGGAAATAGTAATCAAAGGAAAGCAGAAGTGGTTATATTACTATCAAGTAAAGTAGACTTCAGAGCAAAGAAAATTACCAGAGCCCAAATACGTCATTATATAATGATAAAAGGACCAGTCCACCAAGAAGACATAGTAACCCTAAATGGTCATGCACCAAACAACAGAACTTTAAAATATATGAAACAAAACAAAAACTTCCAGAACTGAAAGGAGAAACAGACAAATCCACTATTACAGTTGGAGACGAGAACATCCCTCTCTCAACAACTACAAACCAGCCCATAAGCTTTAGTCAATATTTATACAACAGTCCTACCAACAACAAGAGAATACATGTCCTTTTCAAGTGCCCATGGAAGATATATCAAGGTGTCTTGGAGGAAAAAAAAGAAAAAGGAAGAAAGAAAGAGAGAGAGAGAGAGAGAGAGAGAGAAGGAAGGAAGGAAGGAAGGAAGGAAGGAAAAAGAAAAAAAAGAAAGAAAGAGAAAGAGGGAAGGAGGGAGAAAGGGAGAAAGGAAGGAAGGGAGGGAGGGAGGGAGGAAGGAGAAGGAGAAAGAAAGACAGACAGACGGGCAGACCAGATTTGGAAACATACACGTAAGTATGGTATGTTGTACATCATTTTTATTTAAAGCAATGTATTTGTTTCATTTTCCTTGAGGCTTCATCTTTTAGATTTTCCTGTTATTTTTCTTTTTTCTGTTATTGATTTCTAGTTTGAGTCTACTATGGTTGGAGAACACACACGATTTCTCAAATCAATAATCTAAGCTCTCATTTCGAGAACCTAAAAAAACACAAAGCAAACAAAAAGAAAAAAATAATAAAGAGCAGAAATCCATGAAATTTAAAATACTAGAAAAAAAATTAAGACAGAAACTTATTCTTTGAAAAGATCAATAACATTGCCAAACCTTTAGCCAAACAGAGACAGAGAGGGAGAGAGAGAAGACACAAATTACCAATATCAGGTATGAAACAGGAAATGTCACTAGACATCAGACATCACATGGATCAAAAGGGAACACTATAGATAACTCTACACATAAATTTGGTCATTTAGATGAAATAGACCAAATCTTGAAAAAATACAACCTCCCAAAACTCTCATTCAATATGAAATCAATCATCTGAATAGCCCTATAACTCTTTATTTTAGATTTTTTTATTATTATGTTCCATTAGCCAACATATAGTACAACATTAATTTTTGATGCAGTGTTCAATAATTCATTAGTTGTGTAATGATTAGCCCTATAACTCTTAACATTGAGTTCATAATTTAAAAACTCCCCAAAGAAATCCCCAGACCCAGATGGTTTCACTGGATAATTCTACCAAATGTTTAAAGAAGAGTTAACACCAATTCTGTACAATATCTTTCAGAAAATAGAAGAGGAGGGAACACTTCTCAATTAATTTTGTGATTCTAGTATTTTTCTTATTCAAAAGCAGATAAAGACAGTACCAAAGAAATGAAATTCATAGACATATATCCCTCATAAATATAGGTGCAAAAATGTTAATATAATATAGTACCAAATAGAGTTCAGAAACACATGAAAAGAATTATACACCCTGACCATGTGAGGTTTATTCTAGAAATGTAAGGCTAGTTCAATATTCAAAAATTAATAATCTTTTTTTTTTAAGATTTTGTTTATTTATTTGACAGACAGAGATCACAAGTAGGCAGAGAGGCAGGCAGAGAGAGAGGGGGAAGCAGGTTTTCCACTGAGCAGGGACCCTCCGATGTGGGGCTCAATCCCAGGACTCTGAGATCATGACCTGAGCTGAAGGCAGAGGATTTAACCCACTGAGCCACTCAGGCGCCCCCCAAATTAATAATTTTTAAATATAATTTAAATTACATCAATTATATCAAACCAAACATTTTTAATTTAAAATAATTCAAATTATTCAAAATAACAGGTTCAGAAAAAAAGTCATATGATCATATTGATGTGGGAAGAGCATTTGACAAAAATCTAACATCCATTCATGATTAAAAAGTCTCAGAAAAATAAGAATAGAGGGGACCTTCCTCAATGTCAAAGAATATCTATAAAAAACCTCCAGCTAACATTATGCTGCATGGTGAAAGACTAAATGCTTTCCCTCTGAGACTGGAAATAAGGCAAGAATGTTTGCTCTCAGTACTCTTACTCTACACGGTGCTAGGAGTTCTAGCCAGTACAATAAAGCCAGAAAAGGAAATAAAAGGTATACAGGTGGAAAAGGAAGAACAAAAACTCTGTACTTACAGACAACATGACTATTTATATGGAACATTCTAAGGAACCTGTACAAACCTAAAACTATATGGGAGTTCAGTGAGATTGCAGGACAGAAGACTAACATACAGAAACCAGTAATGCTCTATACACCAGACACGACCACACAGACACCAGGAGTAAAATACAGTGCCATTTGCAACCACTTAAAAAAATTAGACATTAGGTGTATGATTCTATTTATATGATATTCTGGAAAAGGCGAAATTAAAGGAATAGAAAATAGATTCATGGTTGCCAAGGGCTGGGGGTTGGGGAGAGATGACAGGGGATTTCTGTGAGGAGAAGCAACCCTTCTGTGTCTCCATTGTGCTGGTGGTTGTTACCAACTGTATGCACTTGTCAAAACCCATACAAGTGCATCCAAAAGAGTTAATTCTCTTGTATGTAAATATTTTAAAGTGAGTAAAAACAACAGGCACGAGGAATTTCAAGGAGGGAAAGGGCTTGGCCAGATTTGCATGTAAGGAAGTTCACACCTGTTGCCCTGTGGGGAGCGGAAGGGGTGAGGCAAAGACGTGAAGGCCAGCAGATTGGCCAGGAGATACCTGGAGTCATCCGGGTTCAAGACCAGTAGGGTCTTCACTAAGACTAAAGTAGCAAAGGAGTCAGGGAGGAGAACATGGTTTTAGTAACTCCTTGGACTATTTTAGGACTGGGAATACAAAGATGGATTCCAAGAAAGCAAATTTTTTTTAAATAGGGTGTGTGCGCATGTGTGTGTGCGTGTGTGTATGAGAACCGGTATGCACAATGGTAACTTACACATGCGGTAAAACTGCCGCAGCTACAGGGCGCCTGGGGGCCGACTCGGCTCTGGCCCAGTTCATGATTCAGGGTCGTCAGATCGAGACCTGGAGGCTCTGTGCTGCGTGTGGATTCTTTCCTGTCCTCCTCCTTCCCCCAGCTTATGCTCTCCTCTCCCCTCTCTCTTTTTCTCAAATAAATAAATAAATAAATAAATAAATAAATGAAATCTTAAAAAAACAAACAAACAAACCAGAAAAGCCATATGCTTGGGAAAACTGATTTCATGAGATACTGAAGGATAAGGACCCATGACTAGGGTTTTTAACATTTTAGGTCAAGTACAAGGTTATGAAGCACCAATTAAAAATAAAGTTTTAAAAATAAATAAATAAATAAAAATAAAGTTTTGGGGTCTAAAAACAGTGACTGTATCACACTGGATCATTTACTCCACTTTGCACGTATGGAATTTTAACTGCTCACCAGAGGCAGAAGGTGAGAGGAGCTGTTCTCAAATCTCAAGGCTGTAGTCAGCAAAGTGACCCCAAGGGACCTTAGGGAGTGGCCAGGGGCTGGAGGCCAGCTCAGAGAAAGTCAACAGGGGCAGCCGCTGGCTGGAGGGGGGACACTGCTTTGGAAGGGTTCTGATCAGAGCACTGTCCCCTCGCCCTCTGCGGCAGCTGCTGCCCCCCGAGCTCAGAAACAGATGCTTAGTTTGGAGATCAAGCTTCCGCTGGGATGGGAGGAGGTGCTGGCTCGGGGCTCCTCCAACTTTCCACCACCAAGAATTCTTTTTATCTTTTCCACCCCACCCCAGCCGAGCCACACTGTGTTGGGTCAGGTTTTCCTACAGGACTGGATTTAGTAACAATGAATTCTTCAAGAATCAAGGACATTTATAGTCGCCAGCCAAAGCTTTATCCAAGAAACCGGTAAGTAGGTGTGATTAACTAGTTCAACACTATTTAGTAAGCAGTAATGGTGGACATGGATCTAGAGCCAGAGTGCAGAGTGGTGACGTCCTTGTCCCCAGGCTAATGGCGGATGACACGTGCAGAGTCACTGGCTCAGAGCACCCCTAACCTGCACAGGATGAGAGAGGAAAGGGTGTTAGGAGGTGGGGGTGGGGAGGGGAGGGGCCAGAGGTGGCTTCCCCAAGCCACACCTTGAAGGTCTGGAAGGGTAAGGGAGAGGTTCCCTGCAGGTGGGGGTTGGGGGGCCCGTAGTCCCCTGTGGAGCACAGGAACACCATCGAGGCCCTGGTCAGGATGGCTGTGATTCCCCGAGGATGCCCTACTACGTGTCAGGCTCCGGGCCCAGCACTCCCACACAGTCGCTCCTTTAGTCCTCACTCTGAGGACGTCCTCGGAGATGTGGGGATATCAACCCAGTTTGCCAGCAAGGCAACCACAGCTTCCCCACGTCCAACGCTTTGCCCAAGGCCACAGAGATGGGAAGTGAGGCCTTCCCGTTGGGAAGCCACCGGACTCCAGAGCCTACAACCAGCAGTGCTGCAGGTGTCTTTGACCAACAATCAGTGTGGTGCTGCGGGAGAAGTGAGTGTGAGAGACAGCGCCACAGTGTGCGCTCGGCTGTGATCCCTCCGGCAAATGTGTGAGGGGCAGACCACATGCCAACCTGAGGAGAGGAGCCCAGGGGGCTTGGCTCCCCCACTGCTCTCTATATGCGTGAAGGGTCTCCCTGGTCCTTGGGCCCTATTTCGTGTACGTGCCCCCTTTCTGTTAGATTTTACACAATATTGCCTAGAACGCACTCCAACCTGATCGCTTACGAACACCCAGGAGCTCACGGGACACCGTGTCACGGTGTCCCGTGAGCTCCTCTTGCCGTGCAGGTGCGCCCAGGCTGCTGAGTGAGCCCAGCTCAGAATCTCCGGATGGAAATTTGCGTAAGTCGGCTTCCAATCTGTGACTTTTCTTAGCGTCCTCCCGAGTTGGACCTCCTGCCTTGTGCATTTGTCACAGCTCGAGTGTGGTAAAGAAAGGGAGGGTGGCCGTGGCTCAGCCGAGGTCACTGGCCACACACATTTGCATGGACTGTTCTCCCTATAAAAGCTTATTTTGACTGTAGTCAGGAAGGAAAATGGGATAACAATTTTTTGGGATGGAATCTGCTCCGAAAGGTGAGATACTTAGTTTCTGCCCGTACACTGAGGTGCCATGGGCCACCTGTGGTGCCCTCTTAAGGCCAGCTGAAGGTGTCCGTGACAGCGGATGGTCACCCTCAGTGTCACCCTGCGAGGTACATTCACAAGTTGTTGGGACCCATGACAGTCCATGTAGTTCCCAGACATAGAGGCAGGAGGACAGCCCTGAGACGTATAGACAGCTTTAGTCATAGGAAAACAAAGGAGAAACAAAATGCCTTAGGAATGACAGTTTGAATTCAACTGCAATTCATGACGTACAAACATAAAATATAAATAGGTTTTCAGTGGCTTTCCATGGACTGTGGTGATGGACTCATGGCACACTCCTAGGGAAGCTCAGGACAGCCAGGCTATTTTGAGGCCAGGCTCTGGGAGGACACCCTCTCGCTCCCACGAATCATTCCCTTGGCACTGCCCTCAGAGAGAAGCACCGGCCTGTGCAGCCCACGGTCTGACCCAGGGCGGCTTCTCCCAAGTCCTTTCCTTTTAAGGCCATCAGGGACCCCAGTCCCCGCCTGCTGGCAGGAAGCAGGTGTGGCTGCTGGAGTGTGAGGGGTCTTCACTACAAATAGCTTGACCCTGAAGTTTCTAAAAGGGAGTCTGGACCACCTGAGCCTCCCAGAAGAGGTACCAGTCACACCGACCCTGTTGCCGTTTGTGCCCAGGCAGAGCCATGTACAGAAGCTGGAACGTGGAGGGCATTTTGTGAGACATTTCAGCTGGCAGGTTAAATGTGTCCCACAGCTGTCACTGTGGCGGCACTCTCCCAAAAATAGTCCCAGCACACGGACAATGCAAATAATGGCAGAGATGAGATGAGACCAACAGGGCATTCTGAGCGCTACCCCTTAGGAATAAAACATGCAATAAAGGTGTTAACCAAAAAGCCCAGGAAAGCATGGAACAGAGGGCTGAATTGTAAAGGGACTTGCCAGAGCAGGCGAGTGGACCAGATGGGCTGGAAAGTCTGCTATCTGAGAAAGCAAGCGGCGTGTGTGTTACTGACACAGAGCAGGGTAATGGGGTTGAGTAGAAACCATGTTTAAGAACAAAAAGCGAAGAACCTTGGGAGGAAAGGCACTGCCGGGAAGCAGCCGCAGAGACCTTCTGAAGGGCTTCCACGTAGCCCAGCACACCCGTGGCCAGGAGCGGCTCCTGCAGAGGCCAGGGACCCCCAGGTCCCCCCGCCCCCACCGTGGGAAGGGGCATCCGCCCTGCCTGCGGGGAAGCCCGCTGATGTGGAGCCTATGATCTGAAGAAGGGGCGAGGGCGGTCTTACAGTGGCACCCAGGGAAGAGCCAGCAGTACTCGAGGTGGGTCTCGTATCACAAGAAGACATCCACGCGGTTCACAAAAGCACCTGTCACAATAAAGGACATGAGACGATGACTACCTCAGTAAGTCACACGGCAGGAAGAGGCTGTTTTCCAGCAAGTCTGCTCGCTGCTGGCTCCTTCGGCAAAGCTGGGGACCGTCAGCAGCTGGAGAGAACAGGTCTTGGGGTCCGGTCTGAAGAACAAACACACGTTTTCCTCTTCTTTCTGTGACGTCCCTTTGCTGCCGGCTTTAGCGTCTTCCTTCCCCGGCTGAGCAGGTCGGGAGAGATCAGAGCCCAGACCCTGCGAGGAGGTCAGGGTCTCCTGAGCAGTGCTGGAACCTTGTCGATCCATTTCTGGCAAAATTGCCTGGAAAAGCGACGAGTGGCCCAGGTGTGCTGGTGCCTTTGTTTAACTGACAGAAACAGATCTAATTTGCTCAAATCAGCAATATTAACACTCATACAAATGTCTCTTGCTCTTAGTGGAAAATGGAACTGAATCTGGTCAAGCTTCTAAATCCACAGATTTACAAGGAAACATGTTTATAGAAACTTCAGAAACGCAGTCGGTAATGTCCACAAAGCAGGGAAGTCTGCAGCACAAACCACCTGCCCTCTTGGACAATTTCACGTCAGGTGCATGAGAGGGAGAGAGAGAGAGAGAGAGAGAGAGAGAGAGAGAGAGAGAGAGAGATTTAGCTCCTGACTTGAATGAACTGTAAATAGACATTTATGAGGGGAGTCTGGGTGGCTTAGTGGGTTAAGCCCCTGCCATCGGCTCAGGTCATGATCTCAGGGTCCTGGGATCGAGCCCCGCATCGGGCTCTCTGCTCAGCGGGGAGCCTGCTTCCTCCTCTCTCTTTGCCTGCTGCTCTGCCTACTTGTGATCTCTGTCTTAAAAAAAATCTAAAAATCTTAAAAAAAAATCTTAAAACCAGACATTTATGAGATAATTGAGGAAACTTGAACATTGGATTGGATATTTGATTGAAGAATCACAGTTAATTTTAAAAAGATATGATTGTGATACTGTGTTTATATTTTAATATATGGTCATTATCTTATCTAAGGCTGAAATATTTACAATGAAGTTTTATAGAATTTCTGAGATTTGCTTCAAAATAATCTAGGGGGTGGGAAGGATGACATAAGCCTGAGCACGAGGAGGTATTGCAGTGGGTGAGGGACACATAGCGTTTCACTGTACTGGTCTCTCAGTTCCTTCTGTGTGCATGTGAAATGTCCCATCGTCAAAGTCCTCGACAAATGGATGCGGCAGTGGAGGGATTCAAGGAAAACAGAGCTTGTGCTTTGTAATAAACCAAAGCTTACAGTCACTTCAGATGATAAACAAAGATAAGACCTTGCCCTCTAGGAAATTCCTTCATTTAGGACAGAGCCCCATGCCCACAGGGATGGCAAGTGTCAGAGTGAGAGGGGCTGAGGTGTCAGGAGGACCCAGCCCCACACTGGCTGTAAATTTGGAGCCACTGAACAGCTACTTAGGTTTTCTGTACTTAAAATTCCAAAATTATTTTTCTTATAGCATTACAAGGGACATGGAATGATGCAAATTTATTAAAGGGATAAGAGAAAGTAAAAATCCCTCCAAACCTAACCAAACTTCCTGATGAGTTTTGACTGGTAAATGTTTCTGACCAATTTGTGAAAACTGTAAGAAGGAATGTGACCTTGCTCCAACTTCCAAAGGAGTAAGAAAAGCACTGGTCATTTTTCCCTACCAGCAGTCTTTTCTGAGGGAAATCCTCCTCCCTTCAGTTTCATCCACATTGTTAGAATTTTGTAATGTGCATAAAGGTTAAAACTCCTCTCACTTTCATGAATCCCAAGGGAAGTCATAATTTTCTGTGGTTTTCTCCAGACAACCCAAAGTCTTCGTGCACATCTTTATAAAGTATCTGGCGTTTCTGGGGGCACCTGTGGTTCAGTCAGTGGACCATCCAGTTCTTGGTTTTGGCTCAGGTCACAATCTTGGTGCCATGAGATGGAGCCCCATGGAGTCTGCCTGAGTCTCTCTCCGTCTGCCTCTGTCCTTCCCCACAAGCACACATGTGCTCTCTCTCTAAATAAATATATAAAATCTTTAAAAAATAATAATAAAGTAAAAAGCTTGGGGTTTTAGTTTCACTGTCCAGCAGATAGTTCGAGCAACAGCCTGTTCATAGTAGGGCAGCACCAGCGGGCTTACACCCTTTGCAGGGAGTGAGTCAACACACCTCCCCCCAGCCTCGCCCCACACACTGCCTGAACATTTCTGGGTTTGTGGAGACAGTGCTCATGGAAACAACAGTCTCTTTCTCACTCATTAGCAGGCGATCAGGTATGCCTACGGACATCGTCCCTGACTGTGAGGGACAGTGAGACGCTCTGTTCGAACAAAGTGATTTGGTGCTGATGCAAACCAAGTTACCCTTACATTTTTCCCTATTAAGTTGACTACTATATTGCATCTATAATCAAAATAAAATATTTTGAGAAGTTTGGCCAAAAAGGAGGAGGAGTGGGGTGCCTGTCTGGCTGTGACTGTCAACATTGGGGTTGTGGGATCGAGTCCCAGGTTCAGCGCAGAAATTCCTTAAAAAAAAAAAAAAAAGGCAGGGGAGGGACAGGAGTTATTACACTAGAATTCTAATTTACAAAGCTTTGTCCTAAAATTAAAAATAAATAAACAATAAAAGTCCATTATGGAGGTCTGTAAAATAAAGAAAACCACACATATCGGGTTGCCCTGCTCGGTTAACGTGGGTGTTTTTGGATTCATTTCGGCACATGCCCGTAGTGTGGCGGCAAGCAACGCGGAGCTCCCCTGGTGTTCAGTCAGCGTTCTGCCCTCACGTCGTGCCATGTTTCCCTCAAGGATTTCGTAGTCGGCCCTCGCAATGGCAGGATAATATCCCACACTGAGTATTTCGCAAACTGCCAACTTCCCAATGGTTGGTTATTTAAGGAATTTGGAACTAAAACACCCCCTCTCGGGACAGGGTTTCTACTTACGAGATGCGCTGCACGTCCCCTGTCGCCAGGAGCGACAACTAACAGAGGAGCCTGGCCCTGGCCATGTCCCTGCCCTCTGCACAGCGAGGGGCCGATGGCGAGGACGGGCTTCAGGGTGGGGACGTCGGTCTCCTTCCGAGCTGCGGTCCTTCTGTCTTAGAAAGCATCAGAGGCGTCGTCTCACTTGTGTCCAGCGGGAGGAGGCTCCTTCCCAGACACCTGCACTAGCCGTCCCCACCCCCCCGCAGCCCGGGCCGCTTCGTCCCTCTCCCCACACTGGGCCCTGGGCGGCTGCTAAGAACCGCACATGGGACTCTGCGACGCACGCTCTCAGCTTGGTCATCCTGCCTTCCCCATGATGGCACGAGCTCCCTGACGGCAGGGCCGGAGTCCGTTCTGCTCCGGGCTGGACCCCAGGGCTGGGCATGGAGATGGTGCTCAGCTGGTGTTGAGGGAACCGGTGTGTGCTGCAAGATTGTCCCCAGGACCCTCAGATCCCCGCTTGTCCTCCTTATCGAGTCTCAGCGCGAATGTCACCTCCTCCCTGACCCTCTAAAGTGGACACCTGCCCACTCAGTTACCTCACACTTTTGGTTTTCCTCATAGACACCTGATGTGCTCAGGCTACCTCCCATCCGGCTCAAGAAGGCGGGGGTCATGTCTCTGTTCCGAGCTTTCTCCCTGGGACTTACAAAGTGCCGCGACGTGACAGGAGCTGGACGGCTGTGGTCAGCGTAGTGGAGAGAGGGAGCAGGGACTGAACAAACACCCCGACCCACCTCTTAATAAACAACAGAAATAAGCAAATTCTGATTTCTCGGAAAAATCATCCTCTAGTGTCTACGCTCTCATAACGATCAGGGCCGGCCCTGGTGCGGACTTCTATCCTCTTGAGAGCCCACTGGTGGGACTGTGGCAAAGCCCACGGGCCCCTCCGCACCCCGCAGGTTATCCCTGGCCCTGCGTTCGGCCCCTGTGTCTTTCCAGGCTCACGTCTTCCCCTGAGAAATGCTGGCCTGGCTAGCGTTGTTGCAAATAGCTTCTCAGGGAAACCACAAAGGGCAGGGAATCCTTTTACAAAGCCTGAGTTTCAGAGCCTCAGAGCCCAGGGACAAGGCTTCCCTAAGCCTGACGAGGTTCCAGAGGAGCTGTAAATAGCAGCGCTCCCAGGAAGCAGGAAGAACACAGCTGGTGCAGTCCAACAGGCTCGCCTCCGAGAAGCTCTTGGTGTTTGTGCATGACTATTCTTAAAATTGTAAGTGACAGGAAAGGCAGCACAGATGGGTCAGCAGTGTCCTCACCTTCAAGGCCCCTCCTGTGGTTCTCAAGAATCAATTCTAATAGTTAATGAAAACTGCTAATATGAGAGAGTCAAGAACATAAACAAAATCAGAATCCAGTTGTAGCTTTTGAAATAATTAAAAATAAATATTAAGAAAGGAAAATAAAATTAAATAGGGATTCTTAGCAAGTCTCTTACAACTGTTAATATTTCAAAGACAGCCTTAAATTCAAATATTTGGTCAGACCTTGTATTATAGCATGTTTCAAAATTTGGTGTAGGAAATAGAGTCATTCTAATTATAGACCTTCTTTTTATCACCAAGACGTGTAGGTCTGTCTGGGACTTATCTGATTTCTGCTCTGAGAAAAAGAGGAAAAAGGTGTAATTACCTCTAAGACACAAGAAAAACACGGACCCCTTGCCAGTGGTAAGTGAGAGCAGCACAGGCCATATCCTGTTGAGTCAAAGGCTCTGAGAAAAGCAAGTCTTCACTTGGGAGACAAACCCTAAGAGATTCGGAGTTACAGAGAGCACTGAGTTGCTGGGGTGGGGGGTGAGGGGTGGGCATTACCGAGGCACTTGCAGGGATGAGCGCTGAGAGCTGTGTGTGGGTGATGAATATGTTAGCGGACTAGAATTTAAATTAAAAAGAAAGAAGCAAGCCTTCTCGCACTTTCTTGGGGTAGAGCAGAACTCCACAGGAAGCAGGCCATCTGCTCTTTGGCACCGAGATGAAGCCTCAGGATTTGTGGTAAATTCGGCATCGGCATCTATACAAAATCCTCAGTGAGAATCTCAGCGGCATTTTGAGACTCGAGCCCCTCATAACATCAAGGTTCATTTGAAAGGAATTTACCAAAGTACAAGAAGTAAGAGGACTTGCTGGTAGAAAATACAGAAAACCCGGAGAAAGGGAGACCAGTAGAATCAAATGAATACTGAGTCTTAATGTCATCTCTGCTGGCCTGTCCATTGCCTGGAAAACCCCATAAATTTCTCTGCTTCCAAACAAAGTCTGTGTTTTGATGTTTGTCTCTTCAGACCACAACCCTCCTCCCCTCTTTCTTTCTGCCCCCACCTCAGTACCCGCATCCCATACACACACCCAGGATCTCCAGCGTAGATTACCATCTACCAACTTTTTGGGTTATCCCCTCTTCTGTAGATTACTACCAGTTTTGCTGGGCTTATCACTAGTCCTTTCCGCTTCGGTATGAGGGTGATCTGAGATTTAGAGCACCAACAAGGCACCCCTCCTTCCAGGTATGAAAGAGATTTACAGTTGGGCTCAGGGCCCCTTCAAAACCTCAGCACCGCCTGTGTCCTGGCAGAGGGTGGGCCTAGGACCTGCTAGGCGTCCAACCGGAGCGTCTGTCTGCGGGGCGATGGCTAGCCTGGGCAAGCCAACACTGCCATCTGGTGGCCCCTGGGAGAGTGATCGCCGCTGCAGAACGTGGGTGGGATCTCTTCCTAGACCACAGCTAACTGCTCTTCCAACTCCACAAGCTTCCGGCGGACTGCGGCTCTCCAGAAGCAGCTCACTGCAGAAGAGGCAGGAGTTCAGGTCTGCTTGAAGACAAAATGGTATGAGAGCACACTGTAGATCACCTGTGCTTCCTTAGTCAGCCCCGTGAACATCAAGCCACACCCCACATTGCGTTTTGAACATTTATTTCAGTGAAAGAGAGCGCGAGCGAGCAGGCAGGAGGTAAGGGCGTAGAGAGAGAGACTCTCACGCAGAATCCCCACTCCATGCAGAGCCTGATGTGAGGCTCCATCTCAGGACCCTGAGATCAGACCTGAGCCGAAACCAGGAGTCAGATGCTTAGCCAACTGCGCCACCCAGGCGCCCACTCCCTCTCCCCACGTTGTGTTTTTGGAGATTTTCCCATTATAGAAAAATTAGTTTTCAAAGATGACTCCAGGCTCCAAGAAGTCACTCGGACCCAAGAACCACCTGGACACTAATCTTGTGCCACACGGTGGAGGCCAGCACCCGCCTGTGACTCCCCTTCAGGACGGAGACGGGTGATCACGGCCCAGGCAGGCAGGGCCTCCCTCTGTTGGACATACCCAGACGCACCACCTCCGAAATGCACACACAATGCTGTGAGCCCTTCCCTGTCCACGACAGAAAACAAGCCCCAGGATGTTAATAGACCCTAGTGATCCTGCAGGTGGGACTTCCCCTATCCTCTGTCCTGGTGGAAAATGAGCTGCCTCGCAGAATGCAGGCATGAGGTTCCTGTACCTCCGACTCACCTGGCCTTCAGGCTCCTGCAGCAGCCCAGATCACGCATGGAACAAGCTGCCACCTCCTTGGTAGAAGCAACAACATGGGAAGGAAACTGAATGTCCTTCCCAAGTTCAGGTGTGGCCTGATGCTGGGAACCCCGGAGGGGGCCTGGCAGGTGAGGGAGGGGAAGCAGCAGCCGTCTTGCTCTGGTGCCCACCTGGAGGGGGCATGGGCAGTGCCTCGGCTCACAGTGCCTTCAGCTCCTGCCTGACTCACTCTAGCTTTCCCTTGTCCCCGTCCTGTCCCTGAGGTGGGCTATCTGGAGGTAGTGAGGGTGATCCAAGTGTGCTCATGGCCCTGATTCACCAGCTCCAGTGTTCCTGCATCCTCAACGTCACACCTGCCCTCCCTCTCCAACGGCCTGCACTGTGGATTTTAGGCTCCAGCACCACACACAGACCAGGTCAAGCTCCTCTTAATCACACCAGGTCAAACCCTATAATAAATCCCTTGCTGGGTGTCTCCTATAAGTTGTTTCTCTGATTGAACATCTGAAGAGTTAAGGGAGTTTTAAAAATTGTGTATACTTCATCTGGGTATTTGATTTAAAATATTTTTAGGGCCCAGCTAAATATATCTGGGGTACACCCAGGAATTAGTTTTTAACCAGTTTTCTTCCAATACAAGAGACTCTACCAGTCGTACTCTGGAAGTCAGAAATGAAGGAATGCAGACCTCAAGTCAGAAAGCAAGCTAGTAAATGCTGTTGGCCATGAAGGGCATTTCTAGGTGTTAGGTACAGAAAGGCAGGGGAAGACACTGTCAGGGTAATAGCCAAGACATTTTGGTAATAAGGACACTGTCATACTAACTGGTCCATATTCCTCTTAAGTAGGCTTGAATTGGTCCCATAGCCTGTTTTTTCTTTCTGCAATGCCAGCAGTAAACGTGGTTGTTTATGAACCCTGGAGGCCTGAGTGGCACCTGCTGGCACAACCCCACTGGGGAGTTCCACTGAGCAGGCTTCAAAGGCTTCAAAGAAGTGTTTCTACCCTTTCTGATTATTAGAGAACGAACAAACACATACACGGCACTTCAATTCCATGGGTGTAAATCAAGTCACAGTCAACACTGAGTAAGCACTATTTTCCTACAGTTTCTAATAGTATCAGATTCTCAATCCCTTTCATTCTGTGCCGTGGGCAGAAACGCAAATCTGACCTATGAAGGGAAGTCAACATAATGGCAGCTTTTCACCAAAAACCGAAGGCTAACTAGAAATTTAAACTCTCATCTACCCAAGTGCTAAGGGGCTGCCTTTTTCAGGAGAGGAACTGTGGTTAAATGGTTTATAAAAGCCACCCAAATAATTTGAGTTAGCTCTGAAAGGACCCACATGCCACCATGTCTTCAACACAAGGCTGTATTGACTCCAGCCTACTGCAAACACAGGACTTCAGTGAGACTGCACCCAAGGTCTAGAGAAACACTAGGTCACAAGAATTCGTACCTGAAGGGGTGCCTGGGTGGCTCAGTGGGTTAAGCCTCTGCCTTTGGCTCAGGTCATGATCCCATGTTCCCGGGATCGAGCCCCGCATCGGGCTCTCTGCTCATTGGGGAGCCTGCTTCTGCCCCCCCTCTGCCTGCCTCTCTGCCTACTTGTGATCTCTCTCTGTCAAATAAATAAATAAAATATTAAAAAAAAAAAGAATTCGTACCTGAAGCTGAGAAAAAGACATGAAATTTGTAAAACTTCCCTAGCAATCTTTGGAGGTGGGGACCTTATAGAAAATTCTAGACACACAAATTTGTATTTTTTAAATAGTGGAGAGTTGAATCCCAAAATCAATGGAAACTCCTTTGAAACAAAAAGCATACCTAGTTTGCCAAATTGTAATGACTAGTCTTAGGTGAACCTGCCCAGATCACAGGGTGCCCAGATCCCTAGCTAAGTACTACTTTTAGGTGTCTGTGGGGACTTCTGAGTGAGATGAGCATAGAAGTGCTGCACTGAGTGAAGCAGGTTGCCCCGCCCAGTGTGGGCGTCATCTGATCTGCCTGGGACATGAGCAGAAAAGGTACAAGGGAAAATGTGCTCTCCGCCCAACTGTTGAGCTGGGACAGAAGTCTTTTGTCCTTGGAGACAGGGCCTTCCTCACACAGCACCTCTCCTGGGTCATCAGCTTTCAATGGACTTCTCACCAAATTTTAAAATATGTATCTCTTAGAGTTTTGATAATTTTAATTAAATTAACAGGAGGCCAACAAGAAAACCCCGCTGTTGTTAATACACCACAAAACCAATCACAACCCCTAGGTCATACCATACCATTTGACTTGCTCAACACCAAGAAAATGGCTCCAACATTTTATGTAGTAGAGATGAAAATGTATTTAATTGTCCTAAATGGACACTACTTTAGCTCTACCAAAGTTTAGGTCTCGATTTTTTTTTAAGTAAGCTCCACATCCAGCATGGAGCCCAAAGCAGGGCTTGATCTCACGATCCTGAGATCAAGACCTGAGCTGAGATCAAGAGTCAGACACTTAACCGACTAGGTCACCCAGGTGCCCTCGGATTTAATATTCTTAAAGTGTTTACAAAAATTCTTCCTGCTGATGTCTGGCTAAAGCTGATTTGAAGGGCTATTTGCTTTTGTAATTTTCTTCTATTCTGGTTGATCTGAACATTTCCCTCCCACACAGCCATTTCAGACTGCTTAGCAACTCCATGGGTCGGAAATTTTAAGACATTCCATTCACATTCATTAATAAAACCGAGATGACTTTAAAGTTAAAAGTGGTAATACTCCACCCTTTAAGGTAAGCTGGGTGGACTAAATTCCAAAAACCCTCTTCATAAGATGAGCTTGTCATCATGCAGTGAACAGCCGACCAAAACAATCTTTTCCAGAAAAATTTCTTGCTCATAAATTTAACAAAAAGGGGCTCCTAAGTGGCTCAGTGGGTTCAACTCAGGTCATGATCTCAGGGTCCTGATATCCAGCCCCGCGTCAGGCTCCCTGCTCAGCGGGAAGTCTGCTTCTCTCTTCCCATGCTTGTCCTCTATTTGTGTCTCTCTCAAATAAAACCTTTGGAAAAATAAATAGAAGGGAAAAACTGACATGACCTGGTTTTTTTTTTTTTTTCATCTTTTAAATACAAAAACAGGGGTGCCTGGCTGGATCAGTCAGTGGAGTGTGTAACTCCTGATCTTGGGGTCATGAGTTTGAGCCCCACGCTGGATGTAGAGCTTGTTAAAAAAAATTTAAAAATTAAAAAAGGATTAAAATACAAAAATAGCTCTGGAAGACAGAAAAAAGAGAAGCAGAGAAAGAAAGGAAGGGGTGCCTGAGTGGCTCAGTTGATAGATGACTGCCTTTGGCTCAGGTCATGATCCCAGGGTCCTGGGATTGAGCCCCTTATCGGGCTCCCTGCTCAGCGGGGAGTCTGCTTCTCTCCTTCCCCTTGCTCATGCTGTCACTCACTCGCTCTCTTTCAAATAAACAAAGTCTTTGAAAAAGGAAATGAAAGGAAAAAAGAAATTCTACTTTCTAGATCTGTCCTGCTTAGAGACCACAAGTCATAACAGATTACTTCAGTCTTTATTTTTTAATAAAGCACATTAGTCCAACAGTTCCAAGATACAAAATTAACCAGTTCTGAAGTGATAATGCTAACAGCACAGAAATCAATCCTTCCTCAGGGGAACGGTCTCCTCCCTGATGCCCTCCTTGGTCACAATGCAGATTCTGAGGGCATCCCCAGTGTACACATCCCTCTCGGCTGCAGAAATGAAGACATCTTTCACGAGCCGCATGGCTCTGTCCAAAGACAGTGGGACATGCTCCACGTTCTGCATGTTCTTGAAACCAACCTGGTGGGACAGGAAAGTTGGATGCGTCATCACATGACAGTACAAATGCCTTCATGTGTCTTGAGGATTCGCAATGAACAGATCACACAAATCCGGTATGTCTCCTAGCTGAAAAGCAATGACACCTGACACTCATTCACTAAGACAGAGCTCCTGCTCCTGAGGAGCACACGCAGTCTAGAGAGGACATACGAAAGCAGAGCTGCAGGCCAGTGTGCTCCCAGTAAGAAGGACAAAGAGCCAGGAGAGCCCAAGCAGCCATAACTAGGTCACCTGAAGGGAAAGGCTTTGGCAGAAGACACACTTGAGTGGAGGAGTGTGAAGGGTGAGCCACAGTCAGAGGGGAGTAACGCTGCAGACCGAAGGCCTGGTGACGGAGCAGGCACACCACACTGGAGGTCCGGGTGTAAAGAAGAGTGGCAGGAGATGAGGCAGATAAGCAATATACACAAGTGGCTACACATCTGTAATGTATTTCAGAAACACAAGGAAGGAAGCTTGGAGGCAAAAGGATGCTGGGAAATGCAGGCCTCAATTTAGGCAACAGTAGCAGAAAAGGGGTAAATTAAATATGTACTTTAAAGTTAGAATACAAAATTAGGTGACAGAAAAATGGTGAATATGGGGAGAAAGATATATTTTTTTAATCTTTAAAAAAATTAACATATAATTTATTATTTGTCCCAGGGGTACAGGTCTGTGAATCAACAGGCTAACACATTTCACAACACTCACCATACCACGGACCCTCCCCAATGTCCATCACCCAGCCACCCCATCCCTACCCCCAACTCCCCTCCAGCAACACTCAGTTTGTTTCCTGAGATTAAGAGTCTCTTGTGGTTTGTCTCCCTCCCAATCCCACTGCTGCTATAAACATTTGGGTACACGTGCCCATTCGGATCACTACATTTGTATCTTTAGGGTAGATACCCAGTAGTGCAATTGCTGGGTCTAGGGTAGCTCTATTTTCAACTTTTTGAGGAACCTCCATGCTGTTTTCCAGAGTGGCTGCCCCAGCTTGCATTCCCACCAACGGTGTAGGAGGGCTCCAGGGAGAAAGGTTATTTTCAAGATCTCCAGGTAAAGGTGCCAGAGAATTGAAAACATGGAGCAACCACTAACCACTGTAGACACCAGAGCCCCGACTTCATGAGAACACAGAAGATGCTACCGCTGTGGGGGCAAGAAGAGGCCACAAGACAGCCAGCCAAACAGACACAGGAAGACTGGGATAGGGAAAATCAGCCAAATAAATTCAGCAGGGACACACGAGAAAGCCCTGATGTCTCCATGGTCCCCCGCTGGCAAACAGGAGAACTCAGAGGAAAGCACTTTGTGTCAACGTCACAAGCAACATGGATGCAGTCTCTTACCTGGTTGTCAAGCAGGGGCTGGAGCATGGCACTGGCTGAGCCTCCAGCCTTGAACGAGTCTCTCTGGTAGGACCCTACGGGGTCAAAGCTATACACAGCTCCCTTCCCTGAAAGAATAAGACAATCTCTATAGGGGTCCATCCTGACCACAATCCCAGATCACAGCAAGACTAACCCTAGTCGAAGTGGGACACAAATGGACTACGTACTAACTAAAATTCCAGCCAATTCCGTAAGAAGTGTATGCGCCATTATACCCCGGGGTCTGCCCACCTCTTCCCAGAATGTGTTCAGAGGCACACCTGCCCATGCCTGCCTCCTCATGGTGTTTTTGCCATCTGGAGCTCCCTGCTCTCATCAGGGGGACATCATGGATCGCCCAGTGGCTCCCAGTACATATATGATCTCACAGGCACACTGGTTAGTCACAGCTCCTGCTCTGAGTTCTGCACCAAGCTCCTCACAACAGTCCAAAAAAATGAACTAGTGCACTTCTAGCATAGACTTGAGTTAAAATTCTTCTGCTGAATGTGAACAATCACAAAGAAGATTCACTGTGTGTTTTTACTTTTTATTTATTTTTAAAGTTTTTATTTATTTGACACAGAGAGAGAGAGAGAGTGTGAGAGAGCACAAGCAGGGGGAGTGGCAGGCAGAGAGAGAGGGAGAAGGAGAAGCATGCTCCCGCTGAACAGGGATCCCAGGCTTGATCCCAGGACCCTGGGATCATGACCTGGGCTGAGGGAATCCGCTTAATTGACTGAGCCACCCAGGCGCCCCTCACTGCATTTTTTAAAATCAGCAGTAAGCACACTCTTTAGCATCAACACGATAAAAAAAACGGATTCTAATAAAAGAAAAATTTCAGAAAAACACAAACACCACAGGCAAAAGTTTCTGTCTAAAACATCGTTACTCTGCTCTGTACTACTGGAGCTGACCACTACTGCAAAAACAAAAACAAAACAAAACTACCAAACCAGAATCTGGATGTACACATTTTCTTTTCCTTTTTTTTGGATATTTTATTTACTGGAGAAAGAGAAGAGAGCGCATGCACACGAGCAGGCGGGAGGGGCAGAGGGAGACGCAGACTCGCTGCTGAGCAGGGAGCCGCTGCGGATCACGACCCGGACTAAAGGCGGCAACTTCACTGACCGAGCCACCCAGGCACCCCTGAATGCACCCACTCTTCACAGCAGTTACAGAGCACTACAAGGGGAAGAAAAATGGGCCTCTCGGGCTCTCCTGAAGGGTGCGTAAATTGCTATGCCTTTTGAAACAGCAATGTGGCAGTAAAGGTCCACACCCTATGACCCAGTAACAATCTCACTTGTAGATCAGATCTGCCTACAGGAAGGCGTATTTTCACCAGCACAAACTGGAATGAAGAGGGAGATGGGACGGCCCCATGGCTCACAACCACAAGACGATGTGAAATGAAGAGCTCTATGATGCCTATAACACAGTCCTGTGTTGTTTAAAAGCACAGGAAAAACATATGCGTATTTGTACAGGCACACAAAAAGTACGGTGAGATAAACTGCAAACTGTAGTTGGTTATCTCTGTGGGACTGGAGGCAAGAAAGGAAGGGAATCATCTTGTAGGCTTTGGTACTGAATCTGTTACAAAGCACACGTGCCACTGTAATTTTTTTTAAAACAACTGTGTTTTGGGTGTGAGAAATCATGGGTCATTTACGAGGTAGACTTAAAAGTGATGTATCTGATCTTGAAAACACATTATACCAGAACTTAAACACTTTAGTAATTAACCTGAGAAATGTGAGAGGAGGACAGTTGTCTTCCTACCCACGGACCTCTGCTACCCTAGCAGTGTGTGCGTTTTCAGCTGCAGAATTACTTACAACTCTCTGCTGAGAAGGCAGCGTCTGAGGTGCTGAGGTCGCCCAGAAGAACCTGGGGGGGCGTTTTTGCTGGGATCAGTGTGGGACAAGATGGAGATCCCAGGGGCCAGTTCACTAACTTCAACACACGAGAAGGGACAGCAAGTACAGAGCCAAAGAGTAACTCTCTGTCTCAGTAGGCCAACAGGCCACAAGTTAAACGAGGCCCAAGTTTTAACCAAAGGCAGAACCAATCTCAGAAAAAGCTGCAAACAACACATTGAAGGAAAAGAAGGGTGGGATAAGTTGAAGACCAGAGCTTCAAAGACCTTCCCCCCCACTTAACAAAGGCAAGAGACACATTTGTAACATCAGAGCAGAATGGCATGAATCTTTACTATAAATAGGGTGTTTTTTCCTCACCATAATGCTCAATCTTAAAAAAAAGCACAACAGCTTCAATGTAAAAAATAAAGTCAAAACAGTCCTAGAAAGAAAAAAAGATAAACCCTAGATGGGAGCGTCCTAACAAGGTAGGACACTCAATGTCATTAAAAAAAAAAAAAAGACCAGGGGCGCCTGGGGGGCTCAGTGGGTTAAGCCTCTGCTTTCAGCTCAGGTCATGGTCTCAGGGTCCTGGGATCGAGTCCTGCATCGGGCTCTCTGCTCAGCGGGGAGCCTGCTTCCTCCTCCTCTCTCTCTCTCTGACTACTTGTGATCTCTGTCTGTTGAATAAATAAATAAATCTTAAAAAAAAAAAAAAAGACCATTAGCCTGGACCATATGCAATTCAGAAAATTCTGCCATAGCTAGACACCCCCCAAAATGTAAGAGACAAAATACTCCTGGGAGGGGTGCCTGGGTGGCTCAGTGGGTTAAGCCTCTGCCTTCGGCCCAAGTCATGATCTCAGGGTTCTGGGATCGAGCCCCACGTTGGGCTCTCTGCTCAGCAGGGAGCCTGCTTCCCCTCTCTCTGCCTGCCTCTGCCTGCTTGTCATCTCTCTCTGTCAAATAAATAAATAAAATCTTAAAAAACCAAACGAAACGAAACCAAACCAAACCAAACCTCCTGGGAGGCATCCACTGTATACATTACAGAGCTGACACAGTTAGATGGCATTCTTATAAATAAATTTTTAAAAAGACTAATGTGCAGATAAGGAAATGAGCAAAGGTTTCAGCATATAGGTCGGTCTCCAAAGAAATGAAAAGGTCGATAAACACAAAAAATGCCCAACTTGAATATACAAAAGCTATATATAAATAAACCATAAACTATTACTTAACTGCATAAAGATCTTTAAAATGGGGCCCCTGGGTGGCTCAGTCGTTGAGCATCTGCCTTTGGCTCAGGTCATGATCCCAGGGTCCCGGGACTGAGCCCCGAATCAGGGTCCCAGGACTAAGCCCCGAATCAGGTTCCCTGCTTGGTGGGAAGCCTGCTTCTCCCCTCCCACTCCCCCTGCTTGTGTTCCCTCTCTCTCTATGTCTCTGTCAAATAAGTAAACAAAATCTTAAAAAAAAAAAAGAAAAAAAAAAAAAAGAAAAAAATCTTTAAAAGGTGTTAATTCTGATAGTGGTAAAGGACGCAAAAAACCTCCTAGGTATTCATGCCCTAGCTACAAAGGCCTTTCTGAAGAACAAGCCAGGGATGGCATCAACATGACAAAAATATGTGTTCTCTGACCCAGCAACTGAACTTCCGGGAATTTTTCCAGGGAGGTGTACATGGTTAAGAAGTTTACAAAACTGTATGTACAAGAATGTTCATTACATTGTTTTTATTAAGTAAACTGCAACAACTTAAATGACTTTCAGAGGACTGCTAGGCGAATGCTGGTGGAGCTACAACCTATGTCAGTCAGTCACTGAGTCATTATGGATCTTTACTCACTGGCATAAAACGGTCTCCGTGACGACACATCCCATATACAGACGCACGCACTACACACTGCATTCACACAGCGCACAAGCACGCGTGACTGCCGAGATCTCTGGAAGCACGCTCACCAGAAGTTTAACAGAACTCCTCTCAAAGTAGAAGGCTGGCATGATTACCACTCTCATTCCTGTACTTTCTTGTACTATTCAAAACTTCGACAGTACTACTGTTTTTGTTACAGAAAAACCGAAGCCATTTTTAACTGGGCCATGTGCGGGGGGTGATTTTTAAAGCAGGACAGCACAGAGGTCACAGCAGATGGCTACTGAACTGGCCATCCTGAAAGGCAGTGGCTGGATCTAGTGTCCTAAGGACAACCACTGATCTCACTGTCCTAAGTTCAGCCATTGACCCCAGTGTCCTGAAGGACAGCCATTGACCCACCTACCCTAAAAGTCTCGATTACTGGTCTCCTAGTCACATAAAATCCTCTAAAAAATAAGAATAAACATAAAGGATAATCAGGGCAGACCAGAGAAGATTTAAAAAGAGCTGGAGGGGTGCCTGGGTGGCTCAGTCATTAAGCATCTGCCTTTGGCTCAGGTCATGATCCCAGAGTCCTGGGATTAAGCTCCGCATAAGGCTCCCTGCTCAGCCAAAGGCCTGTTTCTCTCTCTCTTGCTATGTCTCTGTCAAATGAATAAATAAAATCTAAAAATAAATAAATAAATAAAAAGACAGTTGGAAATGCCTGAGAATACCACCAAAACATCAAAGAACAGGGCTTTGAACTCAAAACAGATTCAAACCCAAACCTTAGCTTTGCCCTTCAGTAGATGTGAGCATTCCTAAACTGGTGTCTTTCTCTCTCTCAGTGAAACTCAAAGGACATTGTCTAAAATTCAATGGCAGCTATTATTAATGTTGCTAAAACCTGACTTTGACATTCAAGTCAGACATAATTTAAGTGAAAAAAAGTGTCCAGCATGTTGGCTTTGGCAAGATAATCTGTGGCTAGACTATATCCATGCTTTACATTTTCTCTCAGTTTGCAGTAAGGTTGAAAGCCTCAAAATACACTGTGTCAACCTAATTCGTCTACATCTAAACCACAGTCGATAACACGACTAGCACGCTCCCAGAGGCCTCATTTAGGGCAGCTACTAAGACAGAAAGAAAACAAAGGAAAAGCCCATGGAATGGAAGGGGCAGCAGTAAAAAGTGGATACAGGAGAGGAGAGGAGCCCAACTCCTTACCATCCAGAAATTTTCCCTCAGTAGATATATTTTAATATATTGTTATCAGCCAGACATTTCTATAACTTTTTTAAATGGACTACTGTAAATGGTGGCACAGATCTGTCCTGAGAGATAGTGTCTAGTTTTTGGAAGCAAATGAAAGTCAATCCAAATGAGACCCAGTGAAAACCATCAGGGTCCCTGCTCTGTAAGAGAGCTTTGGATCAAAACCAGGATGGACAGGTCAAGTAACAAAGACTGATTTTCTTAAGCCCTCCAGAATGTCCTGAATACATTCAGATGACAGTTTTGGAAATGCATACATTTCTTTTAAGGTACTGCTTTTTAAAAACTTAAAAGTCAGATACTTCTGGAATGTAGAACGATAATTAGGTCAAGCTTCTCCAAGTCTGTTTTCTCTCCATAAGATTAAAATGCTAATGATCTACTACTGAACTCATGCGAGATCTTCAGAAAATATTAGTCATTATCTGGGCTTCCAGATACAACTTGCGGATCATCTCTTTACTTTCCTTTTACCTTCAGTTTCTTATTGCTTTAATTAAGAAAAATAAAACTGTTGGGCAAGATGGTGTTTATGGTTCTTTTCAACTCTTCATGGAAACACACGTTATCTAAAACATGCCACCCCCACTCCATTTTCCAGAATGAAGAATTCTACCGTCTTCATCCAGTCCCCCGATGATGTTGTACACGTAGTAGGGAAAGAAGCGTCTTGAATAGAGGATTGTGGACAGCATGGCAGCAACCGCCCCGGTCGTCATGGTTTTGTTGTTAGAATGCTTGTACATCTGCAAGTATTAACGAAAGTAACAGGCATGGAGAGGCAGGTTATATTACAGACGACAACGAGCACCAATTTCTTCTGCGATCACACAGTAATACTAGCATACCATTTGGGAGGGCTATAAAAATTTTTAAGGGAAAGAACGTTAAATCTGCCCTCAGCTATTTTCCATGCCACCTTTATCTCAGGAATTGCTCATTCAAGAGCAAATGCACACACATGAGCCTTAAGTGGGGTGACCTGGGAGGAAGACTTAAGTCCAGCTCTCCTCTACCTCTGCCAGGGTCAGCAAACTAGAGCCTGTGGACCAAACCCAGCCCACCAACTGCTTCTGCAAAAACAGCTTTATTAGAACATAGTCTCATTCATTCATTACATATATCTACCCCTGCCTGTGCACTGCAACAGCAGAGTAAATGGCCCATAGAGCTGAAAATAATTACTCTCTGGCCCTTTACAGGTCAAGTTTGCTGACCCTTGATCAGACCCAGATACAAGCCCTTCTCTTTGTAGAGTGGATACCTGTGAGAACAGAAGGTGTGAGGGCAGGACCCTTACTCTGGGAAGTGGTCTTTCTCCTTAAAGCATCTACAGTGGAGAATACAAGTATCCAAAGCAAACCTTATTGTGATTTTGAATCCCAGATTTACTGCAGTCTTAGGGAATCCTAAATTATCCAATAGAGAAATTCTACAAAAATTACAAACATAGAATAAATTTAAGTTCACAAATTTCTGAGCCACAGAACAAGCATCTCTCAAGATTCACTTAAGAATACAGGCCAAAATAATCAGTCAAAATACAAAAAAAAAAAAAAAAAAAAGATTGGGAAAAATAATCTTTGTTTCAAAACCAAGCATCAACACTTTAATCACCACACCATTTATGTGATAACGTATGAAAGAAAAATGTCGAGGATTGTGTATTTATGTTGAATTCACTGTTCCTTGTTTATTTTATTTATTTATTTTTAAAAAAGATTTTATTTATTTGATAGAGAAAGACATAGGGATAGAGGGAACACAAGCAGGGGGAGAGGGAGAGGGAGAAGCAGGGCTCCCATCCAGCAGGGAGCCCGATGTGGGGCTCGATCCCAGGACCCTGGGATCATGACCTGAGCCAAAGGCAGACACCCAATGACTGAGCCACCCAGGCACCCCTCCTTGTTTATTTTATTAACACAATACTACTCTGCTAATCATGTACTTTTTGTACTTTAAGTTTCATTTACAAAATATGTACCAGGACTCATATAAACATGTCAATAAATGTACATCACGGAAGCGTTCAATGTAAAGATTTCAAATACTACTAATAAATGGTTACTATTGAGTGAAATCACGTCTACACTCCAACGAGCGATTTCAAAATTATTCAGAAACAGGTTAAATTTATTACAAACTCCAGTACCTATGACATCATTCCTAAGTGCAGATGATCTTGGGTTACTCAAAACCAGGCAAAGACAGAACGTGACCACCTCTGCTAACTTCTTCACATGACAGGTGTCCTTACCCACGACATAACAGTTGTGACGTGCACCCGACAGAAGTAAACCCTACTCCACCCTTGCATTTTTGCCAGTGAAGAGTACGTATTTACTAGTTACTCTCACAGATAAAACCCATTTTACTTATTTTCAGAGAAAAAGAGAGCATGCCCGTGCACACAGGGCGGAGGGGAGGGAGCAGCGTAGGGAGAGGGAGAAACTTAAGCAGACGCCATTCTGAGGGCACAGCCTGACATGGCGCTCCACCTCACTACTCTTCGATCATGACATGAGCTGAAACCAAGAGTCAGACACTTAACCAACTGCACCACCCAGGCGCCCCTAAAATCCCATTTTAATACAGGCTACGTTACTCCTAGCCGACTCTCCTTGAAATTATTGGAAGTTACATACTGCTTAACATACACAGGGCTTAATAAAAACCCAGACGTGGGCGCCTGGGTGGCTCAGTGGGTTAGGCCTCTGCCTTCGGCTCAGGTCGTGGTCTCAGGGTCCTGGGATCGAGCCCCGCATCCGGCTGTCTGCTTAGCGGGGAGCCTGCTTCCCCCTCCCCCTCTGCCTGCTTCTCACTTCTCTCTCTCTGTCAAATAAACAAATAAAATCTTAAAAAAAAAAAAAATCGACGTGCCTCTGCTTTTATTGAAAGTCAGTATTCCTTTGTGCCTCATGCCTACCCATCTCGCACAAGAAACATGCAGGCAGTGACACTGTCAGCCCCTTCAGAACCTGCAGAATAGGTTAGAAAGGCTCATTCTCTCGCTTCCTTCTCATACCACCCTTTCCTGCTGTTCCACTCCTACCCCTCAGGTATCAAAACTTCCCTAGCGGGCAGTCAACTGAAGCCTACCAAGGTGGTAGGTGATGACAGCTTGGGTTGTACCTCCTCATCCAAACACTCCTGCCTCGTCTATCCCTGGTCCTGCTCATGCATCCTGTCGACTAAGAACGCAATGCTGCAAAGAGGGAAAGCACGTCAGCTTAATGGCATTACAAACCAAGCACCTATCTGGAAGCTTGCCTCCTCCAGAGAATTTTAGTTTTTGAAGATTATCTTCAGAAGAAACCCTTCCCAGGCTACCTTGAAAGGGTAGAGAACCTTTATATTGCAGAGATTTTAACAAAGGAAATATTCTGCAGTTTCACATTATGCTACTCTCATGTCGCTATATTAACAATATCATTTCATTTTTAGAATGGGCTACATGTAGTTTCATCAGCTAACCTAGAGCTTCTCCAGCTATTCTGAATGCCAGTCCTGCTGTACGCTTCCAACCGTGGAAGAGTTGCCATTAACTTTCCATACCATAGACATGTAAGGAAGGCATCTACCTTTAGTCTTGCTTCAATAATCTTTGTCAGGGTAAGACAGTCTCCATGAAAACCGCTGCATCCAATGACTGTTTTGTCTGTTCTGTAAAAAGCACATTTCAAGAAACTGAGCTGGTCAGATAACAAAGTATAACGTACCTTGGGCAATTTTAAATTTAAAACTCCTATTCGCACTATTTACCAAATGGTAATGGGACTAGTTAGCCCTTTGTTGTTGTGGGGAGGGGGTCATCACTTTATTCCCTATGCTATACTAATTACCTGCAGATCAAAGACGTATAGAAGAATGAAAGAGTGAGTGGCCTACAGAAAACACAGGTGATACAATCTTGGGTTGGAAGCCACCTGTTTAAATATGATACAACCCAATGTCCACATAGAGAAGTTTCATAAATGTGACTACACAGCAAATTAAAAAAAATTTTTTTTAAGATTTATTTATTTATTTGAGAGAGAGAGAGAGCGCGAGAGCACGCGAGCATGAGAAGGAGAGTCAGAGGGAGAAGCAGACTCCCTGCCGAGCAGGGAGCCTCATGCGGGACTCGATCCCAGGACTCCAGGATCATGACCTGAGCTGAAAGCAGTTGCTCAACCAACTGAGCCACCCAGGTGCCCCGCAAATTAAAATTTTTAAAAAGATTTACTTATTTGAGGGAGAGTGAGGGAGTGAGTGAGCAAGCAGAGGGAGGGACAGAGAGCAGGAGAAAGACTCCCTGGCAGACTCCCGACTGAGCCGTAAACCTGGCGCAGGGCTCCATCTCATGACTGCAAGATCATGACCTGAGCAAAAACCAAGAACTGGACACACAACCCACTGAGCCACCTAGGCACCCCTCAGATTAAAACTTATACAGAGAAAAATGATGAAGAAAAAATAAAACCTACAGTAGATATGACCAAAGTCTAATTCTAACCTTAGTCTAAAGGCCTCTATCAATATCAGAAGTGTTGACACACTGCATCATGGGATATAACGTGCGGCACGGTGAATGTAATTAGTAACACTGTACTGAATGTTGCAAAGTTGCTGGGAACAGATCTTAAAAAGTCCTCAACTAAAGAAAAAATTCTGTAATTACATACGGTGACAGGTGTTCACTGACTGGTTGTGGTGATCACTTTGCAATACACACCAGTATGGAATCATTATGTTGTACACCAGAAACCACTGTATATGTCCATTACATCCCAATTAAAAAAACAATGGGAAAACTGGTACAGTTACAAGAGTCACATAGAAGGAAACACAAGTCACCATGAACATATGAAGACCCTTCATGTTGTTCACAAATCCAAAGCTACACAGGAGATGATTTCAATCTATTAGCCTGGTTAATAATGCCTAATGCTGGGGAGGCTGTGGAAAATGGTACTCCTAACAAATTACTGGGTAAGAATATATATTAATTTAACTTTTTAAAAGGGCCATTTGGCATATCCAGTAAAAATTTAGGTGAACATCACTTTTATCCAGTAATTCCAGTGCTAGAAATTCATCCTGTAAATATACCCATGTAAGTTTGCAAAGATTACTACAGGCTTATCTGGGAAAGTACACATGCTACGTTAATGGCTCTGGAAACAAAACAAACAAAAAGCAACTTAAATGCCCACCACTGTGGAACTGATTAAATTCTGGAAGAGCCAAACAAATTCAACCAGGTCTCAAAGACTTCTGAATTTTAGTATCAATCTATACAGAAACCTGTATCAATATCATCAAGATAATTGCAGAAGTCACATGATAAACTCTTCCTTCCAGAAATTTATGAGTGATTCATACGAACCATACCTGTCCAGCCAGGGGGACTGACAGCTCCAGGGGCATCACCAGCATTTCCTGACCTATCCCTACAACCAGTCTCACTGCACTGAGTTAAAGAGTTCCAGTGTCTTTAGCATCAAGATGGGTGAGTAATACCAATAGGGTAGGACAAAATCTTGGAGCTTTAAGATGCTTCTCCCAAATATTCAGGTGTACATTAAAGGGAGGAGAGTCTGCATGCAAAGAATGAAGACTAAATGTAGACTCTCCAACAGGTGGGGAAGAGGCAAGTTTGGCTTTAAGTCAGCTCCAAAGGGCCTGGGATTAGGTGTACACAGGCAGCTTCAACTCTATGTATGGTTCAGTGCTGAAGATGGATGATAAGGACAGAGGACATTATTAACGTGCTATCTATCTACGTAGCTGTAGTATTTCATAAAAAGAAAAAAGAACAGGTATTCCCTTCATAAACACACACACTAAAGTAGAACATTACAAAGATAAGCAGAACCTTGCATGACGATGGTATTTGTAAAGTTACGTTCTTAAATTTTATCTGTGACATTTACTACTTTCAAATTATGAAACATCTTAGAAAAAATAAGGTAGCACCCATGAACTACGAAGTAGAGAGGAGAAAGGGATATCGAAAGGTAGAAGAGTGGATGAAGAGGGGTATCTGGGTGGCTCAGTCAGTTAAGCGTCTGCCTCCAGCTCAGGTCACGATCTCAGGGTCCTGGGATGGAGTCCTGTGTTGGGCTCCCTGCTCGGCAGGGAGCCCGCTTCTCCCTCTGCCCCCTGCGCACGTTCTTTCTCGTGCATGCGTGCTCTCTCTCAGTCTCAGAGAGGAAAAAAAGAGTACGTGAAGAGGACTGGGAAGATGAAGGCAAACAGCTGTTCTTTAGGACAGGGTGTAGGCTGGGTCTGACCAGGAAAGAAGACAGAACCCTCTTCTTTACCTACTCGTAACACAGGGCCCCATCCAAAGGACTTGAACCCCATCAATCCATTCCTATTACAATTCAGGGTTAACAGGCTCTTGTGGACTAACTTAGGAATTAACCACCATTTGTAACTGTTTCCAAAAACGTGAACTACAAACCAACGCCTATCAGTGCATATTTCATTTTCATGGTTTAGAAAAAATATAGCTAGCCCATTAAGACTGTGCCTCACAGATACAGCTGCTTAGACTCTGGCTAAATGTTCTGGGTAAAAAAAAAGTGGGAGATTAAAAAAAACATGCAATGGGTTAACAGATAAAAGAATGCAAAGCTATGTGATAATGTAACTATACAAAATGTTCACAGTAAGAGCCACGGGACAGCACACAGGTGTTCACTATAAAACTCTTTCACCTTTGTTGTATATTTGAAACTTTTCATGATAAAATGTTAAGGTCAGAATACTTCCTGCCAGTACAGCAAATATCATGAAGACTACACATTGAATTATTAGGAAATACTAACTTAGAAAGCAATTTTCTAACAAAAATGCAAACTAAGCTCCAAATACGCAATCTAAAATCTCAGGAAATAAACTGTCTAGACGTGGAACCTCTCACAGCAGAACATCCCCCAAGGCACAGGGAAGCGCATCCCTAGAAATATTTACTTACAATTTGTAGCACTTGGGGCTATCCCGGGTGTGAATCGAATACCCTTCACTCAGTCGAGTGTCAGAAGCAACGATCGAAAAATCTTCTCCAGCGATTGCCAATACAGTACTGGGGGGGGACGGACACAAAAATTAAGGAGTATCTGTGGATGATTAATAGCACCTCTGTCTAGAGGAGAGTTACCTGTAGCATATACTGGAATAAAACCCATGAGATCTGAGCAAAGCAGGACTCAGAGGAAAGATGAAATATCCAGGGAAAGGACCCCTTCCTAGGAGTCATCTGGGAAAGAAAGATTGACGTGCTCCCTGAGAAACACAAGCCTAAATCAGAGCAGAAGTCACTTAACAGAAGGTAACAGAAAAACCACCGGCATCATAACATCATCAACACACAACAACAAAAACATGAAATACTGACCTTGTGCGAGATACGGGTATCACAAAACTGGACCCTAACCCTGCCCCAGGGATGAGGTACAGACAGCAGTACCACAACCAAAGCTCTCTGAGCTGAAAGAGGGGCTCAATGTTTTTCATTTCTTTACATCCAAGCTCTTAGTGAACAGCATCTGTTGGAAACGAATGAGCAAAAAACAAAGCTTTCCTCTTACTGTTGTACGATTTATGCTAACAGTTTACTGAAAACACCTGAAGGACGAATTCCCAAAGAAGTTTATCCAGTTCTAATTCCGGATCTCTCCAGGCTGTGGGTTAGCTGCTTAACATCCCAAGGCCTCCGCGTCCTCATATACAGATCAGAGATCCTAACAGTTAACTACCTTATCAGGATCTTGCAAGAATTAAAGGAGTTAATGACTGTAAAGCCCTTTTACTTGTGCCTGAAACCTAACTGGTCCTCCAGTGTTAGCCGTGATTTTGTGGCATAGGGAGGAGAAAGGAGAGTGTGACCCCTGAGATCCTGAGCTCCGGAGTTCCTGGAGACCTGGCCTGGCCACTTCTGGCTCTGTGACGGCTGAGGAGCCGTCCAAGCTCACGCGGGCAGCAGCAGCTCCTGCGCACAGGATGACTGCCAGGGTGAAGGGCACGGATCACAGCAGCACCTGGCACAATGCTGCACAGAACACCAGCGTTCAGAAAACTCTGTCTGTTCCTTTCACTGAGGTGGGACCCGCACGGAAGCTTAAGGACAAAAGGACGCATTCCAGATCACACGGACAACGAAGAAAGGGAACCAGGGAATACCCCGAAAACGACACACAACTTATTAAGGGGCTTTCTCGTGAGCTAGCGGAAGCACGCAAGGCCTATGGGAAGGACACGCGTGTACTTCAGAAAACCCTCAAGCTCCGGAAAGAGAACAGTTCCACATGCAGAGCTGAGCGGAGCTGGACGAAGGCCCCCGTGACAGGAACATAGCGCGCGAATCGGGATGAGGCGCTGTCCCAGGAGATGAACGTAGCAGCACGGGAGCAGTACCAACTGGAAGAAGCGGGGATACCGGAAAAACACAAACTGTTCAAGTTTTTGGAACCGCCAAAACGGGACCGAAGTGGAAGAGCCCGTGGTGATGGCCAAGATTTTAAACCTGGGTAAGCAGGATGATGGCGTTCGGTATGAGCGCAGAGAAGGGGACTGAGGAATAATGAGCTTGATTTTTGTTCTAGTGTCCTGAATCACGGCGACAGAGAAAATCGAGGGAGAAAAGTTTCATCTAAGAAGCCCCAAAGGAAAAAACAAGTAAATAAACAAACAAGAAGCCCAAGAGGAGGGACTCGTGAGGCTGAACCGGAGACACCGTACGGGAGTCATCCTCCCACGAGAGGAGCCAGTAACGCGGCTCAACTAGCTGCTCTGCAGCGACCGGGCGCAGCTACCCGAGAGCTACAACGGAGACTGCGCACCCCGACCCCGCAGCTTCTCTGCGGAATGGCCTGCGCGGGGAGCGCGGTCCGGCTGCAAGAAGCTGCACGGTGCCGAGCTTCAGTGGCAGCAACAAGGCTGAATGAGCGCCGCCCCGTGTCTCTGCAGCACAGCGACAGTCTGCGTTCAAGTCCGACCCCGGCCGGACACGACTGACTCCCGGCCGTCGCCAAGAACCGGGTCCGCCCGAACCGGGAGGGAAGCTACGGACGGCGCCTCAAGCCCCGCCTCCCGCCGGTCGCCCGCGCCCCCCGCGAAGCAAGCACCAGGGTGAGGCCGCGGGTGCAGATGGACAACTGGAGGGCGGCGCGCACGACGGCGCGTCCTAAGGGGTCGCTCCGCTCCCTTTTCCCCCGAAGCAAACGGACTCCCGGACAGAGGCACCGAGCCTTTACGTAAAACGCCGAGCGTGGTTCCGCTGACGACGCGCCCACGACCAGCGCGTCCCGACGCTGACCCATCGGCCCCAACGAGCACCGGCGGCCACCCCGCGGCCTCGCCGTCCGGCCGGAGCCCCACTCAGACCGTGAGGGGAGCCTCCGTGTCCCGGCCGGGCCTCCACTTCTGTCTACGGCCTCGCTGCGACACGAGCGACCGGCCGGTAAGGCGAAGCACGCAAGGCCGCAGCCCCACCCGCGGCGTACGGAGAGGGGGGCCGGCGGGCCACCGCGGGTGCCGCCAAGGCCGCCGACAGCCTGTGGCAGGGACGGGGAAAGCGAGGCTCTCGGGCCGTTACCCTCCGTTGAAAGCGTAGGGCGAGAAGCGCAGCTGCACGGGGCCCGCGGTGCTGTGGGGCTCCATCGCCGGGTCTCGGCCGGGTCCCAAGCACCCTACGGCGGTCGAAAGCATCACACGGCGTGGGCGGCTCCGGGGCTCCGGCGGTGGCTCCCGCGGCGGCGGCTGCTGTCTCACGACAAGATGGCGCCTGACCGGAAGTCCCGTCACTTCCGGCTCCGGCGGTTCCCGCGGTCTCACGTCGAGGGCGCCCGGCCGGAACTCTCGTCACTTCCGGCTCCGGCGGCGCTCCTTCCGGCCGCTCTATCTCGCGCCTGTCGTTGCTCCTGTGGAGAGCCAGGCGCCCCCTATTCCGAGGAGGCCGCCAGTTTTCTTTTTTTCCCTAAGAAAGGTTTTCCTTTCCCAAGAAAACATTGGAATTCACGCCTGATGGACAAAAACTTCCAAGTCCGACCATACAAGAAAATTGGCTGAACTGTGGAAGCTCGACTACTCTGTGGGCGTTGTCCGGCCCAGCTGCAGAAGCAAGCGGTCCCGGCGCGGGCTGGAGCCTCGGCAGAGCACGGGCGCGGGAGGGTGGGGGCTGCCCGGCTCCCGCGCCTCGGAGCGGCCGGGGTGTGTCCCCGCCCCGAAAGCCGGCTGACAGCCTGGCGGGAGGCAGTCTTCCGCGCTTGCGCAGCGGAACGCGCGTCCCGTTTCGGCGCGCCGCGAGGAACCCGGACCCCCTGCGAGTCCGCGCGCGGGCCTGTGCGCCGCCTTCTGCGGTGTTGCCCTGCGCGACCGTGGACCGGCCCTTGAAGACGCGGGCGAGCAGGCGGTTGGCTCGTGCGGGACGGCCCCGCGGACACGCGCGCAGCCCGGGGCCGGAAGGGTTTGGGGGAGTTTCCGGGGGAGTTCCCGCAGGTTTCACGGGGAGCGGAGGGTGAGGCCGGGTCTTCGCGGTCGGTTCCGGACGGAAGATTTAGCGGGTTCTGTGCGGGACGCAGCGCGCACTCTTCCCCGGGGGGAGTTCCCGGCCCGCTGGCGTGCGGGGCTCACACGGGGTCTGCGTGTGTTGGTCCGCGTCCCGCGGGGGCAGCCGGCGCCGCAGTGAACGGGAGGAGGAGAACGGCGGCTGCGCGGGACGCCCTGGCCCGCGGGCGACAAGCGCCGGAGTCCGCGTGAGGACCGTCTGGGCACCGTGCATTCGGTTTTAGAGCCAGCGGGACGCCTCACGTCCGGAAGCAGGAGCCGGAGCCCTGCACCGCGATGAGGTGGGAGACGGCGGCGTCGAGTCTGCGCGAACCAGGACATGTCGGGACCGCGGCCCTGTCCTTACTGATGAACGACCCCAAACTCCCAGAGTCCGCGGGCCGGGCGGAAACCTTGCAGCTGGCGCTGGGAGGAGAGTCTGCCTTCTGCCCAGGTGGCGGGCCTCCTGAGTAAGTCTCTTACTTCTTTCCGGTCAAAGCTCATCCCTTTGAGTGCCGCCTTTTATTCTTTTTTTTTTTTTTCTTTCCAACGAGGCTCCGCACCCGATGTAGGGCTTGAATGCACAACCCTGAGACTGAAAGCTGTGCGCGCTACGCTGCAGAGCCCGCCGAGGGCTCCTGGGTCCTGGCTGTCCAAGCCAGGGGCAGCCAGACCTGGGGTTTGGTAACGATTTGCTGAGCCAGCCGGGAGCCGATGCCCCTGTGGCGTCCAGATTCCCCCGGGGAGTCCCAGGGCAGAGCAGCTTGGCCTTGGCGGTGTGCCAGGGCTTCCTTGGTAGTTTCCTGGGCTAGGAACCTGGAGGACCGCAGGGAGCTGCTCCAGGCTCGCTAGTCTCGGGCAGGGTGTCTGAGGGATCTGCCCCACAGCCGAGGACACTATTTCTGTCTCAGACTCCTTGCTGATTCCCCAATGACACTAGCCGCCAGGTTCGTTTTTTTTGGGTGGAAAGGGAAGGAGCACGTGGGGAAGCGGACAGACTTCTGGACCAGGTAAGTCCATTGGAATGCGTGCCCATGCGAGCTTCTCCGCTGGGAAGCACTGTCCATGATTTCTCCCTTTGGAAAGGCATAGCTTTCGGGAGAAACTAAAAGGGACTTGAATAACAGTCAATTTATTAGGAATTTGGAACAGATCTGCGTTGGTGTGGGTTGGGGGATGGTTGCGTTGTGTTATGTCAACTTTGTGTATAATGGGAAATTCCATCTCTATCCCACTAAATAGCCCCCTGGGCTGAATTCTGAGTAAGCGAAAGGAATATAGCCAGGAAGCTAGGACTATGAAAAAGATGACCTTTTACTGTAACACAGTTTGGTCAGTGTACCAGTTAGAGATGTAAGGTGACCACTAAATGGCCACTTTGGATTCCTTCCTCCCATTCAGGTGCCTTCCAATAAGGGATCTTGGTTTGGTTCAGTCGGTGAAACTCCAACTTTGGGGAGGAAACAGAAACGAAGAAGCATTCAGTTTAATTGGTGAAGCCAACTTCTAGAGAGGGACCAATGCTGGCAGGGACTCTGGGCTTCATTTAGTCATAGTCCTGTTCTGTGTTTTTTCTGAACTTTTGCCCAGGAAGATGGGGAATATTACTTCTGTTCCCAAAGAAGGGTCACGAGGGTGTGTGTGTGTGTGTGTGTATATATATATATATATATATATATATATATTTTTATTCTTAAAGATTTTATGCATTTATATGAGAGTGTATGTGCGCGCGTGCGGACACACACACAAGCAGGGGGAGGGGCAGAGGGACAGGGTGAAATAGACTCCCTGCTGAGCAGAATGCTAGATCCCAGGACCCTAATATCCTGATCTGAGCCCAGGGCAGCCACTTATTTTTTTTATTTTAAACTATTTTTTTAAGATTTTATTTATTTATATGACAGATCACAAGCAGGCAGAGAGGCAGCAGAGAGAGAGGGGGAAGCAGGCTCCCTGCTGAGCAAAGAGCTGATGTGGGGCTCTATCCCCCCACCCTGAGGTCATGACCTGAGCCAAAGGCAGAGGCTTAACCCACTGAGCCACCCAGGCGCCCCCAAGGCAGCCATTTAACCTTTAACCGACTAAGCAACCCAGGCGTCCCATGAGGACATGTTTTAAATAAATGATGCAGCGAGCTGCAAATCAACCAAAGGAAAAAAATCTGTTTTGCAGAGAGACCCAGAGACAGACAGGGGTGGGTGGGGAATGTTACCCTAAGCTTTGAATCTGCTCCCAGCCTTTCTGGTGGCGCCCTTGCACCTCTGCCCCCACCTCCTTTTCCTTCTGTTTCTGCACCACCCGGGGCTCCGCTCACACAGCTTCTCCACCATGCTCGGTGCCTGCCGCACCACTGGTTTCTGCTGCTCCTCCTCCTCCCCTCATTATCAAGGAGCGCAAAGCACCTCAAGATGCTGGGCCCCTCCTTAACGATGTTCAGGATAAAGCGCCTCCCAGATTAACGTGAAGGGACCCAGGGGCTCCCTGGGCTTGAATTGCTAACCTCAGACCCCCACAGGTGCCCCAGGTAAAAAGTGACAGTGGGGAACAAATCGATGGTCTTTTACTGGATGCAAGTGTGACATGTCCAGTATTAAAGCTAATTCAGTGCTGTTGGCTTAATTAAAATAAACATGTTTTTAGAGTTATCTGCATGGAATACGATACATTAGCTTTTATTCTACCTGAATTTATTAATTAAAATCATTTTGTATCTGCTGCATTGTCAACAAAAATGACTTAAAATGATGGTTGATTTTGTGTCTCATAAAGTTTTCATAATTGTTATGAACCAGTAGGTTGAATAAATAAAAAGGCATATAGCTTTCAAAATCTTTGGCAACCTTGAACTTTTGCTAAGTTAAATGATAAATTGGGCTGAACTCATTGGATATGTAATTCTTTTCTAAATAAGATAATATACTAAAACGTTATTCGATGAACAGGCTTATCTGCTTCTGGCTTCTTAATACAGAGAAACTAAAGATACTTGGGTCTGCTAATAAACACAGTTTATAATTAATTGAAAGATTGTGCTATAATACATATGTTTTTAGAAATTTTGAAATGTATTAATAAATTTGCCCCCTGCAGAATCCTGGTGTAACAGTTCACAATTGGTTACTACTTAATTTTCACTGGAGACTAAGGTTTCTAAGAGTTAAAATTCTACTAACTGTAGTGAAGACTGATGGAAATAAAGAAAGCAACTCTGTATGTAGGAAAGAAAGAGCTGTGTAAGAATGGTATAACAAATGAGAATGGGGGGAGGGGTGCCTGGGTGGCTCAGTCAGTTAAACAAATGCTCTCGGCTCGGGTCATGATCCCAGGGTCCTGGAACCAACTCCCACATCGGGCTCCCTGCTCAGGGGGGAGCCTGCTTCTCCCTCTCCCTGCTGCTCCCCCTACTTGTGCTCTCTCTTTTGCTGTCAAATAAATAAATAAAATCTTAAAAAAAGAAAAAGAAAAAGAAATGAGAATGGGGTGCCTGGGTGGCTCAGTCATTAAGCCTTCAGCTCAGGTCATGATCCCTGGGTCCTGAGCATCTCTCATCCTGCTCCCAGAGTCTGCTTGTCCCTCATCCTGCTCATGCTAGCTCCCTCTCTCTCAAATACATAAATAAATAAATCTTAAAAAATAGAAAAGAGAATACATTTTTGTTGATGTAAAAGAAAGTAATTTTGTCCTAAAATGAGACTGGTTATTTAGAAAAAAGGCTTGGGACAAAATCTGAATGAAAAAGTTGTAGAAGGTTTGTGAAGGAAAATTTTTCAAATGGGAAAAAAACAATTTTATGTGTGCTCAAAACTAAGATGGAAATGAATGGATTTTTTTTTTAAGATTTTTATTTATTTATTTGACAGACAGAGATCACAAGTAGGCAGAGAGGCAGGCAGAGAGAGAGAGAGAGGAGGAAGCAGGCTCCCCACCGAGCAGAGAGCCTGACTCGGGGCTTGATCCCAGGACCCTGGGATCATGACCCGAGCAGAAGGTAGAGGCTTAACCCACTGAGCCACCCAGGTACCCCGGAAATGAATGGATTTTAAAAGTGTACTTGTATAAGACTGAAATTCTGTTTTTCTTTCTATTAAAAAGACAAAGTTTTCTGGAATTGTTGGTCAGTTTTTTGGTTTTTTTTTTTTGGTTAAGATTTTTATTGATTTATTTGACAGACATCATAAGTAGGCAGAGAGAGAGGGGGAAGCAGGCTCCCCGCTGAGCAGGGAACCCGATGTGGGACTTGATTCCAGGACCCTGGGATCATGACCTGAGCCGAAAGCAGAGGTTTAACCCACTGAGCCACCCGGGCACCCCTGTTGGTCAGTTCTTGATAAAATACTTTCTTATACTTGATATGATACTTTTTTTTTTTTAAGATTTTATTTATTTATTTGACAGAGAGAGCTCACAAGCAGACGGAGAGGCTGGCAGAGAGAGAGAGAGGGAAGCAGGCTCCCCGCTGAGCAGAGAGCCCGATGCGGGACTCGATCCCAGGACCCTGAGATCATGACCTGAGCCGAAGGCAGCGGCTTAACCCACTGAGCCACCAGGCGCCCCGATATGATACTTTCTTGATAAGAAAGTATAAACAAAGTTTTTTTTTCTTTGTGCAGAAAACCAAAGTTTCTATGTTTTGCCTTTATCAGGTCTTTGATTACTTAGAACTAAAACTTCTCGAATATTAAACGAGCTAAGTTATGCTAACTATATAACCTTCTGTAGACTCTCTTATTGCCACCTTGGTTAAATAGTTAATTAAATATTAAGTGTTATAGGGGTGCCTGGGTGGCTCAGAGGGTTAAAGCCACTGCTTTCGGCTCAGGTCATGATCCCAGGGTCCTGGGATCGAGCCCCACATCGGGCTCTCTGCTCAGCAGGGAGCCTGCTTCTCTTTCTCTCTCTCTGCCTGTCTCTCTGCCTACTTGTGATCTCTGTGTGTCAGATAAATACATAAAATCTTAAAAAAAAAACTTAAAAAAAATATTAAGTGTTATAATAATGGTCCTATTTAGGCATGTGTTTTAGAACTTTGAGGTTTTTTATTTATTTTATTTTATTATTTTTTTAACTTTGAGGTTTTTTAAAACAAACTTCCTTAGATTCAATTTCTAAATGAAGTCTTTTTGACTAATTAAGCTTTTTTATTTGGTATGTTAAGTTACTGATAAGCCTGGTTTGAAACATTGCTAGTTCTCTAATGTTTGCTCTTCCAAATTTAAGGAGATTTTCTCTTAGGATATCTGTGACTTATGGAAATATGATAACATATTCCTTTGTGAACAAATTTAATCATTTGACTTTTCTCCCTACCCGAACCCTCATGAATTCAGAAACTCTAAGTATTCTTTCTTTCATGACAATTAAAATTATTTGCATAAATTTGGCAAATCTGTTCTTTTTATAACAGACACCATTGGAAATATTCATTATACTACCAAGGCTTTGACTGGAATGCCATATTGGAGAGAGACATACATAGAATCAGATTTGACTAGGCAGCTTTAAGGAACTAAGGTTGACTTTACAGAGTCAATAAAATTCCTTGGAGATGTCAGTGGGATGTCCTGCGTAGGAAGTCCCCAGCAGCCTTACCAGGTGAGTCAAGAATGTCACTTCCTGGCAGGTACTGGAAACTTTAGAATATTTGGGGGACCTCAAGAAGAGGAGTTCACCCAATCTACAGGTATTACAGGCAAATGTGACACAAGTATTTGGCTTGTCTTCTGGCCCCAAGACACTATTAGAAGTTCAATCTGGGGCGCTTAGGTGGCTCACTCAGTTAAACTTCTGCCTTTGGCTCAGGTCATGATCTCAGGATCCTGGGATCGAGCCCATATCCGGCTCCCTGCTCACCAGGGAGTCTGCTTCTCCCTCACTCTCCCTCTGTGCTCTGTCAAATAAATAAAAATCTCAAAAAAAATAAAAATTAAAGTTCAATCTAGAGAATCCTTATGAAAAGTTCTAGCAAAGCAAGTTTTAAAGAATGTATGCAGTCAATCACTATTCTTGCTGAGCTTATGTAAATAATTAGGCCAAAGTTGTTAAAATTGGACTTGTTTTTCAAATGATTTAGTCTCAATTTGGCTATCTTTAGAAATGAGGGCGACTTTAGGAAGAAAAATTATGTTTCAATAACACACCTTCGTGGATGTTAAGTTCTAGTCCTGATTATCTTTGAGTGTTTGTTTGCCTGTGCTAGACAGTTTGAGTTAAACTTCAGAGAAATTGTCACAGTAGCTGACATATAGACAGTCCTCATGCTTGTTTCTCTGTGGGGATGATAAGACCACATGGGCATATGATTACTTGAACAGCGGGACAATGGGATGGATTCCCCAACAATCATAAAACTCAGCTATCACCTTGACCGGTTCTCTGTAGTTGGGATGGCAAAACTGCTCCTTCAAAGCTGGAGCATACCCCATTCCATGGGGTTAACTATGGACTTGTGGAGACAGTGCATGGCCTAACTTTCCTTATGATAGGATTGGATGATGCACTTGGGGATACCCTTATTTCCTGGAACAAGTCCCTTCCCACTTGCCATCGATTGATTCCTCCTAATTAAGGCATTGTTAAGGCTAGACTTCCAGCAAAGAAGGCTTCTTGATTCCTTTATCCCCTTAGCTCTATCTGTCCCAGGAGCTGTCTCTAGTGAATTAAAATTCCAAGTAGAGGCTTTAGCCAAGCATACAGTGCCACCGTTTGGCGAACCTGTCACTCACAAATTCAGAAGGTGGCTCTCTCAAACCAAATGGTTCTTACAGATACTGACTGCAGCTCAAGGAGGACCTGTGCCCTAACCCTAACCCGAATTACTCAAAAAATGAAGCTGATGTCACGAAAGAGTTAAACACATCACCACCATAGATGCTCCAGCTCTAGATCCTTTTAGCAATTGGCTAAATTTAACTCCTCCTAAACGGAAATATACCCTATTAAGCATTGCTGTATTTCTTGTTCTCCTTGTCTTTGGTTGTTTGAATTTTCGCAACTGTCAAGCAGGAGTTCTCTGTTTTCATACTAGCTTGGAGATGCCCTCAGAGTCTCCCTCAGTAGAAATGCCAGAAACAGGACCCCACCCCCCACTCAGTAAAAGTCTTTTCTCCAAGATCCTTATGTGGTCCCCAATTAGGAGGAAGTAGCTCCAGAAGAGGACCTTCTCCTTTAATCCCAGATATGGAATGAAGAAACTGGAAGTGGGGAATTGAAGGCTCCCCTGCCAGCCCAGCCACACAAGTACCCTTTGAGCTCTAGCAAGCACCTTAGCCCCTGTGAGTAATCTTTATCTGTACACCATATATTCTTAACGATTTTATTTATTTACTTGAGAGAGTGAGAGCAGGGATCAGGAAAGAGGGGGAAGCAGACTCCCCACTAAGCAGGGGGCCTGATGCCCACCTCGTCCCAGGACCCTGGGATCGCAACCCCGGTGGAAGGCAGACGCTTAACCGACCGAGCCACCCAGGCGCCCCACCTGCACAAACCAGACAGTACGGAGCCATTCCCCTTGCACAGCTTCGGAGCACGGCGATAACGTGGCTGGCTGGTACCGTCGTTCTGCGCCTGGTCAAGAAAAGCGAGGGGCCGCTGCCTTCCCGTTACTGATCAACGGCCCTAAACTCCTTTAAACATGCCCGAGCCAGGCCTGACGCTGGAGCGGGCCTTCGGACAGGGTGCCGCCTTCTTCCCAGAAAGCCGGGGTCGCTCTCCGGTCAGAGCGCCTCTCCCTCCGCGGCAAGTGTGGAAAGGGCGCGCGGGACGGCGCCGCAGAACCGGCCAGGACGCGTCCGCACATCCGGCGGCTTCCGGGCCCCGGCGAGAGCCTCCCAGGCCGGCCGGCTTGTGCAGTCCCGCCCGCGTGGCACACTCGGCGGGCGGCTGCTGGTCGTCCGCCCCCCCTACTGGGGCAGAGAGCGACGCCGCTGCACCGTGTCTGAAGGCCGCGTTTGAGAACCGCGATCTTGCCCCTCCGCAGCCAGCGCCAACCCGCGGACGGCCCGCTCGGGCGGCCCCGGTCCGGGACTGCGGGGGGCCCCGCCCGCCGCTCCTTCCCTTTCCGCCGAGGGCCGGGGCCGCGGCGGAAGTGCCCCTGCGCCCACACTGCCCATGGCCGCCGCCCCAGTGTGCGCAGCCTGCGGAGGCCAAAGCTGGAACTGGCGGAAGTGACATCATCAACGCGCGCCAGAAGTTCGGCAGGGTCGGGAAGGGTCGCCGTGGCGGGCGCCTGGGCCGCCCGCGGCTCAGCTTCGTTTCCGCGGGCCTGCGGTGGTCTCTGCGGGGACTCAGGTAACGGCCGCTTTAGCTTCTCCTCTGCCCGCTTTAGCTTCTCCTCGCCCCGCAGAGGCGACCGTGCAGCGAGCCCCCGGGGCGGGGGCGGGGGAGACGCTGAGCGGGCGCGCAGGCCGCGGGGGGAGGGGGACGTTCCTCTGGCTCGTGCCGCCTCCGCTCCGGCCTCTACCGGCCGCCCGCCCGGCCCGCTGCCTCGGTTCCCTCAGCGGCTGTGCCTCGGAGGCGGCGTCCGTTGCTGGAGCGCCGGGCTCCGGGAGGCCCGGACCGAGCAGCGCCGCACAGCCTGCGGCCGGAGGCGTCTCCGCGTCGTGCCGGAGGGCGTGTGGAGCCCGGCCGGTGCGCGCCTGCCCGGCCGCCCGCAGGAGTGCCGCGGCCCTCGGGTGCCGGAGAGCCCGAGGGGAGGCAGCAGCCCGGGCCTTAGCAGGCCTAGCGGTGCGGGTCCCCGGCGGCGCGGTTCCCGAATCCGGAGGTGTCGCCGGGCGCCCGGCGCGGAAGAGCGCGCCCGACCGAGGTGCGCCGACGCCGGGAGGCTCGAGGCTTCCCCGTCGGTGATTGTTCGCTGCGTCAGCCTGCGGGATGGGAGCGCGTCCCGCACGCGGCTGCGTGTTTGAGAGATAAGTGGGCGCTCCGGGGGCCGCCGTGAGCGGGAACGGAGGACCGCGCGCGCGTGCTCCGGCGGGAAAGGCGTGCGGTCAGCGCGGCGAGCGCCGAGGTCCCGGCAGCCCGAACGCCGCGCCCCAGCCCAGCGGCGTCCCAGCCCGCGCCGCGGGTTCCCCGCGCGGAGGGTCGCAATGCCGGGCCGGGTCTGGGGCCTCGGCGTCTGGGAACGTCTCCTGTCGTGCGTCTGGTCTCGGGTATCAGCCGTAGCGGGGACCGCCCTCACGGAGCGTCGCCTGCGGTCAGTTTTGTCTGCCCAGACTGGCCCGCGCCCGCGGCGAAGGCGAAGGGCACCTTTTCACGCGCACGTGCGAGGCTTGGCACCGCTCTTGCCGCTGTGACCGGGAGTCGCGCTCGGAGCCCGCGCGGCGCGCCGACGCCGGCGGTGCGGGTTCTGAGCTTGTGTCTCGCGGGCCGCGCGCTCTTGAGTCCTGTCGTCTTGCGATGGATCTTTGGCCTGAAATTCTGATGTGTGAGTTTCTGCTCAGCTGCCCGCCGGACGCAGTGACGCGGGCCGAGCTTTTCGAAAACGCCCAGTTTCAGAGTACCGGGCGGTGTGTCTGGGTCTGCGTGGCGGTCGCGCGCTGCCTCTGGGTGACGCGCTTTCCGCAGGCGGGTGGCGAAGTGGCCGGCTGCGCGCCGTAGGACCCTCTGTTGCCGGAAGTCCGTCTGGCCGCGAGTCTTTTCCTGCCTCCGGACTGAGCTCTGATGCTGATGACCGTACCCTTATCGTGCTCTTACTTGCAGCACTTCTGTTGTAGGACCACAGTTTTAAAAATATAATTTTCTTATATCTGATATTTTCTGAAGTGGGTATTCCCTTTTTTCTTCTCTCTCTCTCTCTCTCTCTCTCTTTTTTTTTTTTTTTGGTCTTTTTCAGTGATGGGTATGTAGGATGTATAGTCTTTGGATCCTTTGTCCTCCTAAAGTGATTGTCTGATTCTCTCATTCATTCAAGAAATATCTGAGTGCTCGGTTTGTACCAATACATGCCTGATGTGTCTTTGATATGTAACATGTAGCTTTGAGACCAGCAAGTTTTATATGTGACAATATCTTATTAGATAATAATGTTTAAAATGAAATAATAGCTAACATTTATCCTGTGCTTACTATGTGATAACTAGATGCTGCTTTTAAAAAAAAATATTTTACTTATTGACAGAGATCACATATAGGCAGAGGGGTGGGGGGAAGCAGGCTCTCCGCTGAGCAGAGAGCCCCATGCAGGGCTGGATCCCAGAACCCTGAGATCATGACCTGAGCTGAAGGCAGAGGCTTAACCCTTTGAGCCACCAGGCGCCCCTGTGTGGTGCTCCTGATGTGTTCATCAGCCAGTCCTGTTTGATGCTATCAGTTCTCATAGCAAGTTAAGGATCCATCTGAGCTAAACTCAACAGAAGGTAGTCGCTTGGTTTTTTTGTCTAAAAGAAATAAAAAATGTGCAGCTAGTAAAGAGACGAGTTAAGGAAAACTAGGTAGAACACAGTTTGTATTTACGGCTTTCGAAGAGCTCAAGTTACTATGTGTATAAAAACATGTTTTATTTATTTTTGGGTCTGTACAGCTTCTATTACAGTGTTCTGTTAAGTTAGTAGATCAATAAACGGTCAAAATGTATTGGGTCCAATTCAGTATTTATTGAACTTAACACCCAAGACATTGTGGAGAATATATAATGTCTAATAGCACTGCTACAGTGCTCAGTAAGTATTTCTACTCAGAGATGACCGTTTGCTTAGGAATTTGTTTTCTCTGGATATCTTTCCCCCAAAGATCTTTAACATTGATTATGACACCTTAATTTTGAACATTCTTAAGTATTTAAATATGTAATAAAACAATTTTTGTTCTATTGACAGTTCTACCTACCATCACAATAAACGTAGAAAAAATAACATTTCAGCATTAGAAGGTTAGAAAAAATATTCCAAACTAGCTTCATTGTTTTTTTCTAGTTTTGTGTAATTGGGTAACTGGTTTATAAAACTGTACAGCCTGCCTGTATTATTCCATTAAACTTTGAACTTTTTTCAAAGCAGATCACCGTTTCTTGATGTACATGAAGATAATGCAAGCCGTTGAGGAAGTTGCTAAGAAGCGTGTACTGGGGCCGCTCTAGGAAAAGACTGAATGCCGAGGCGAGTTCCAGCGCAAAGGTTCTTGCTTTGCCCAGAAGAAGGTGAACGTCATGGATCAGAACAGCGGCCTGCCGCCTTATGCTCAGGGCCTGGCCTCCCCCCAGGTACTGCAGCCAGAGGGGAGAGTAGATGCGGTAGAAGCCGCATTACTAGAGCCGCTGTAAAATGGAAGGAAGGAATTTACCATGTATTGTTGAAAATGGATTTATATGGTTTTATGTTTCTCTTCTTGAGAAGTTCTATTAGGCTTTGAGTAGGCATGACAGTATTTAATTTTGGGAGTTAAAATATGTATCTGTCTATAAATCTTAATCTTTCCGTAAACATTTATGAAATGTTGATGATCGGGTCTTTGATTTTGAAAGTAACTCTCACCAGTTTATATTCTGGTTTTATCTTTCTCTTTTATGCTTAAGTTTCCAAATAACATATCTATTATTTTTTTTTAAGATTTTATTTATTTATTTGAGAGAGAGAGGTGTGGGGAGGGAGGGGAAGAGAGTCTCCAGCAGACTCTGCACTGAGCCCAGAGCCCAATGCTGGGCTTGATCCCAGACCCTGAAATCATGACCTGAGCCGAAACCAAGAGGTGGCTGCTTAACTGACTGAGCTCACACCCAGGTGCCCCAAAAGGCTACATTTTTTAAAAAGTAGATACGTTATTTGTGGGTGCCTGGGTGGCTCGGTTATGTGTCTGACTCTTGGTTTCTGCTCAGGTCATGATCTCATGGGTTGTGGGATGGAGCCCTATATTGGACTCTGGGCTTGGTGTGGAGTCTGCTTGGGATCTGCACTCCCTCTTCCTCTACTCCTCCTACTTGTGCTTTCTAAAATAAAAAAAAACTAAAAAAAAAAATAGTCTATAAGTCAGAGAAAGGCAATTACCCTATGATCTCACTCATATGTGGAATTTAAGAAACAAAACAGAGGGTCATAGGGGAAGGGAGGGAAAAATAAAATAAGGTGAAATCAGAGAGGGAGACAAGCCAAGAGATTCTTAACTCTAGGAAACACAGGGTTGCTAGAGGGGAGGTGGGTGGGGGTATTAAGGAGGGCATGTGATGTCATGAGCACTGTGTGTTGTATGCAACTGATGAATCCCTAAACTCTGCCTCCAGAACTAATAATACACTGTATGTTAATTCACTGAATTTAAATAAGAGATTTTTAAACAAAAAATCCACCTTAGATATGACTTTCATAAAATGAAAACATCTATTTTAAGTGTTTTGATAATTGTGTATGCAAAATACACATCTGATCTGCTGATCCACAGCTAAAGAGAGTTTTGCCTAGAATTTCCTACAAATGGAATCGTATCAGGATGTGCTTTTGTGTGTGTCTGTTTTCTTTGCCCAATATAATGTCCGTATGTCTGCAGATTTTCATTGCCAAGTAGTACTCGGTTGTGTAGATGTACCACCTTTTGTGTACCTGCTCTCCAGTTGCTGACACTCGGGGGGCTTCTATAAAAGCTTAGTATTTGGGATCATACCCAGGTGTGAAATCCAACCCTGCAACTTACTACATGTGAAAACCTGATACTACATGTGAAAACCTGGGCTTTTGTGAATAAAGTTGCTGTAAACATTTGTGAGCAGGCTTTGTGTATACAGTTTCTGTCTCTCTGGGGTCAACACTTAGGAGTGGGATTGCTGGGTCATATGGTAAGTGTATGTGTCACTTTACAAGAAAGCGTCAGACCATGTTCTAGTTCCACCAGCAGCGTGTGAGAGTTCCTGGCCGTCCCATATCCCCGCTGACCCCTGAGGCCTTAACTTTTCACCATTCTGGTGGTTGCCTGGTAGTATTTCTTTGTGATTTCAGTTTGCATTTTCCTGATGGCTAACAGTCTTGAGCATCTTATCGAGTGCTTGTTGGCCCATTACATGCCTTCATTTGTAGAATGTCCTCCTCATCTTTTGCGTGTTTGTTTATTGGATTGTTTGTCTATCTTTTACTGAAGTGTAATTGCTCTTCATGTGTTGTGGGTATGGGTTCTTTTTCAGGGGTAGGTACTGTAGATGTTTTCCCTCAGTCTGTGGTGTGGCTTACTTGTTAATTTTCTTAGTGATGTCTTTCAGAGAGGAGAAGCTATTACTTTTTTTTCTGAAGTCCATTTGCGTGTATGTCTGTGGTCCATTCTGTGTTCATTTGTATATGTGATGTAAAGAGGCAGATCTTTAAAAAACCTTAGTCTTTTCAAAGTAAGGGAACCTGAATATTTTCTTGCCAGTATTTTCTAGACCTAAGTGTTAGATGCAGCAGAATAATGTCTATCCTATTTGGGCTGCAGTATACGGTTGATCCTCCTCTCGCATTCTTCCTTCCACTGTGTTGGTTAAACAATTCAGTGTAAATATCTTAGACAGTTTTGGTTTGTATTTTCTGCCAGATAAAGTGGTAGAAAAGGGTTAGGCTGTCTTTTGGATCTTGCACCCATGTGAGAATCTAATGAAGACTATGGGTCCCTTCATGCCAGAATATTGGGTATAGTTCTAAGAGGTCCATGACGTCACCACGAGCTCTGCAGGCCCTGTGGGCTCCATGGGTTTCGGTGTCTGGTTGGTGCATTGGACTGGATCTAGGAGAACGTAGCTGTGGTTGTGGCTTCTTCCACTAGGGAGACTGTGGTCTCAGGAAAGTCATTTAGCTTTGTCTCCTGGTGTCAGTTTTCTTTTCCTTAATGTGGGAGGAACAGCATCTGTTTTTCCCCTTTCCCAGAGTTAATAAATGTAACAGTGTCTGCAAAAGTTAAGCGTTTGGAAAAATAAATTGATATTGTTCTGATAGACATATTGGATTTTCTTGATTTAAACTTTTTGGAGAGCAAATGACCTACCTTTTTGTAGAGTATTCTGATAATTGTCCTTATTGTTGTTAACACTTTAGTGTTTTCTTTGTGCCTGTCATTGTGTTGAATTAGTTAAGAGGCATCTCTAGGGTAAGCATATAATAATCATCCAAAGTTGGACAGATCCAGATCCCTTGCAAGTGAACGGGGAACTAGCTAGGCAGTATACTAGGGTAACAGTTTAAACACAGATGGGGAGTCACTCTAGTTGTTTCCTTTATTCTCTCTAACGGTATTAGAACACTATTATCCTGTGGAAATGCCTGAAGGGCTAAGCCTCAGGTTTTCACATGTAGTAAGTTGCAGGGTTGGATTTCACACCTGGGTATGATCCCAAATACTAAGCTTTTACCTACTGCGTTATGGTGAAGAGGAAAGTGATACGTATAAGAACAGCAAATGCCTTTTTACTAAGGCATCATAACCCCAGTGATACTCGAAGGCATCTGGCCTCGTACATCTCCCCTCCTCCTCTACTGCACAAGTGCCGGAAACACCCAATCCCAGCTGGCCTGACTGTACTGTTCTCCTGACTTTCCACAGGGTGCCATGACTCCTGGAATCCCTATCTTCAGTCCGATGATGCCTTATGGCACAGGACTGACTCCACAGCCTATCCAGAACACCAACAGCCTTTCCCTCTTGGAGGAGCAGCAGAGGCAGCAGCAGCAGCAGCAGGCCCAGCAGCAGCAGCAGCAGCAGGCCCAGCAGCAGGCCCAGCAGCAGGCCCAGCAGCAGCAGCAGGCAGTGGCCGCGGTTCAGCAGTCCACCTCCCAGCAGGCCACCCAGGGGGCCTCGGGCCAGACACCACAGCTCTTCCACTCACAGACTCTTACCACTGCACCCTTGCCGGGCACCACTCCACTGTATCCCTCCCCCATGACCCCCATGACCCCCATTACCCCTGCCACACCAGCCTCTGAGAGCTCGGGGATCGTGCCGCAGCTGCAGTGAGTACTTCCTGTTGTGTCTTCTCCCTTACCCTAGAAGGCTCCCTTGACTGGGTGCTGGTCCTTGTTTTCAGGTGGATTAATTTGTTGAAGGATGTCGTGCCAGTGGTAATCACATGCTAACATTTGCTCTCTCTCACACGAGAAAGGGATGCTAAGCTGCCTTCGTGAGTCAGTCCCTTCAGTAAAGGACTCGCATAACATCTTCAGACATTTGGTAGCTTGTGCTCATAATTTTGGGCCAAATACAGAAACACAAGCTACCCAGTTGTTACAGACATTTCCCTGCGGCTGATCTGGTGAATCAAGCCTTGTGTCGTGTCCTTCCCTTGTCAGGTTTTCAGTTTCTGGGAAGGGAAGATGAGTTACTTCGTTTTCGTGAGTTCATGGTGATCCTTGTTTGTCTTCATTAGTTATTATGAGGGCTGCATATAACTCTTTGGAAAGCCGTGTCCTTTCCACGAGCTGAGGATGTCTTTTCTTGTCCTGAATGGACATTTCTACATAAATGAAATGGGTTCTCTATGTAACCGAATTGGGTGTGGGGTAGGTGGGAGTAGGAAAAAAAATTATGAAAAACACATAAATATTCTCATGTATCTGTCAATGAGAAGTATATAGCTTTTGCTTTTGGGAAACTTACTGCCGAACTGAGGGGTCATTTGCAATAACTACATCATCTAGTTTTTTTGTAAGCCATCTCTGGTCATTTTTAGAACTAAGTAATGTTTACTTATGGATCCTGTTACCCAGATCTTGCCTCGGGTGTTTGACCTGACATAGTTTTAAAAATCAGACACTTTGCATTTTACTGATTTAGAGAGATAATCACTTGTGAATTCACCTTTGTCAACACCACTCCCTGTTGTCTTGCATACTTGTTTGGGTCTTGTGGGCATTTAAGTTTGCACCTCTTGTTTTTTTTTTTTTTTTAAGATTTTATTTATTTATTTGACAGACAGAGATCACAAGTAGGCAGAGAGGCAGGTAGAGAGAGAGAGAAGGAAGCAGGTTCCCTTGCTGAGCAGAGAGCCCGATGCGGGGCTTGATCCCAGGACCCTGGGATCATGACCTGAGCCGAAGGCAGAGGCTTTAACCCACTGAGCCACCCAGGTGCCCTGCACCTCTTGTTTAAATCAAATTATAACTAGTTGTGATGGGGGTATTTGTTTCTTGCCAGCACCTTAAACTTTCTGATACTCTACAGAGCATCTAGTCAGCCACATTACTGAGTTTCCATATCAGCTAAGAGCCCTTCTGGGTGGGAATTCAATGGCTTCTAAATCTTAGAGGCTTATGAAGAATTGGGGTAAATAATTAATGAATATATAAGAATATGTTTTTAAGGGCAGCCTGGCTGGCTCAGTTGGAAGAACATGTGACTCTTGATCTCAGAGTTGTGAGTTTGAGCCCGTGTTGGGTATAGAGATTATTTAAATAAATAAACTTAGAAAAGAAAAGAAAGGAAAGGATTCTGAGGGGGATGGTAAAGCAGGAGAAAAGCCCTGGACCACATGGCTTTGGGGAATTCTTGCAGACACTTAAAGAAGAACTAACACTAGTCCTTCCCAAACTTCTCCAAAAAAATTGAGGAGGGAATGCTTCCTAACTCATTCAGTGAATCCAGCACTGTGCTGACACCAAAGCCAAAGACACTGTAAAAAAAAAAAAATCTACAGACGAGTATCTCCATGATCATTGATGGAGAAGTCCTCAACAAAATGCTAGGAAACATCATTAAGCAGCGTATTATATACACCGTGAGCAAGTGGGATTTTTATTCTTAGAATGCAAGGGTGGGTCAGCATACAAAAATCAACCAGTGTAATACTCCAGAACAATGAAATGAAGAAAAGTGATCATCACAGTTGATGCAGAAAAAGAACGGACAAAATTCAACATCCTTTCATGATAAGAACAGTCCACAAAATAGGAAAAGATGGAAACTATCTTAACTTAGTAAAATCCATATGTAAAAAGTCACAGCAAGCCTAATACTCAATGTTGAAAGACTTAATGCTTTTCTTGTAAGATCAGGAATAAGGCGCTTACATTCAGCAGATTACTAGAAGTTCTAGTCGGAGCAGTCCTAAGAAATGCAAGGCATCCAGAGTAGAAAGGAAGGAGTAAAGTTATCTCTTTGCAGATGTTATGATCTTACACATAGAAAATCATAAAGATTCCACAAAAAAGTATTCGATATAATAAGTGAATTTATTGAGAAAAGTGGCAAGATGCAGAGTTAACACTCAAGAGTCAGTTGCATTTCTGTACACAGTGAGCAATATAAAAAGGAAATTAAGCAATTCCATGAACAACATCAAAAAGAAGAAAATACTCAGGGATTAGGTTAACCAAGGATGTGAAAGACTATGATGAGAACTATAAAACATTGCTGAATTAAGAAGACCTGAATAAGTGGGAAGACATCTCATATTCATAGATTGGAAGATTTTATATTGTCAAAAACTTAATATTACCCAAAATAATCTTTGTATTCAGTGCTATCCCTATCAAAATCCCAATGATACTTTTTGCAGAAATAGAAGAACTCAGGCTGAAATTCATATGGAATCCCAAGGGACCCTGAATAACCAAAACACTGCTGAAAAAGAACAGCTTGGAACACTGGCACTTCCTGATTTCAGAACTTACCACAAAGTTACAGTGATCAAAACAGCAGGGTATTGGCATAGACATAGACATTTAGACCAGTGCAGTAGAACAGAGAACCCAGAAATAACCCTTGCATATATGGTCAAATGATTTTTGTCAAGGGTGCCAAGACTGTTCGATAGAGAAGATAGTCTTTGCAACAAATGGTGCTGGGACAACTGGATATCCACATGCACAAGAATGAAGTTGGGCCCTTAACTAACACCACATTCAAAAACTAACTCGAAATGGCCTTTCTGGCGGCAGCCTCCCCATGAGAACATGCCTGTCATGACGGACCTCCTTTACTCGACCCCAGAAGAGGAGAAGAGGAAGTACAAGAAGAAGCGCCTGGTGCAGAGCCCCAGCTCCTACTTCATGGACGTGAAGTACCTGGGATGCTACAGAATCACCGCTGTCTTTAGTCACCCGTAAATGGTAGCTTTGTGTGTCAGCTGCTCCACTGTCCTCTGTCAGCCCACAGGAGGAAAAGCCTTCCTTTAGGCGGAAGCAGCTCTAAAAGCACCATGAATCAAGATGACAGGATTTTGGATATAAAAAACAAACAAAAAAACTAAAAGTAGATCAAAGACTTCAGTGTAAGACTCAGAACAATAAAACTCTGAAGAAAACGTAGGACAAAGGCTTCATGACATTGGATTTGGTAGTATTTTCTTGGATGCGACTCCAAAGGCAGAGATAACAACAGAAAAAAAATAGATAAATTGGACTGCATGAAAATTTTGAACACTTGTGTATCAAAAGACTGTTCACAGAGTAAAACTGCAAACCACAAGGTGGGAGAAAATGCTTGTAAATTGTGTATCTGATAAATGATAATTATCCAGATATTTAGAGAGCTAAAAACCCACCAACAAAAAAACATAGAGCCTGATTGCAAAATGGGCAAAGGACTGGAATAGACATTTCTCCAAAGAAAATTCGTGAATGGCCAATAAGCACATCAAAGGGTGCTCGAGGTCGCTAAACATTGTTTATGTAAATGCAGATCAAAACTGCAGTGAGATACGACCTCATACCCGTTAGGATGGCTACTGTCAAAAACAATATAGCAAATGTTGGGGATATGGAGAAGTTTGACCCTTATGCACTGCTGTTGGTTAAAAAAAAAAGAAAAAATAAGAATACGTGTAGCAGTTGTATGACTTAATTCGTGGTAGGTGCCCCACTACCTTCTTGATTCCGTTTGTAAGGAGAGAAATGCCAGAGGTAGGTGTGCATATAAAGTTGATTAGAAGGAAACTGATGATGTAGAAATGAAAACATTCATTGGATTGATCATTCTAATTGCTCTTAACAATTGTGTATTAAGGTACCCAGCTGTCCTCTTATCCAACCAAATTGTGAGCCGCCATCAGGTTTTCAGAGTATTGCATTTTGACAGGACAGGAAAAGAATCAAAAGCAGCAATGAGCTAGAAACAACTGGAGGTGCATTTGCCGTCTGGAATCAGTATTCACGGGATGGTGATGCTCCTCCTCAGCGCATGATGGTTTAAGGGCAATTAGTTTCATTCAAAGGGCTTATCAGGGCTTCAAGATTCAGAAGGCTAAGGCATGGCTCTAGGGATAGATGAGCACAAATCCTGACTTACCTGGCACAAGGTAACTGCCCCATTTAAGCCTCTGCGTCTTCCTCTGAAAATGTGAATGTTAATAGTTACTACTTCCTAGTGCATTGTAAGTATTAAGTGGGTAACTATGTAAGATGCTGACCGTTGTGTGTGGTAAACACTTAATAAATGTCAACAATTTAAAGAAATAAATTGAATATCATTAAATTTGTTCTAGTAAAAGAATCAGATTTCTAGATAATTATCTAACATCTCAACCTGTAAAAGTTAAATAAATGATCATGTTTTCTTTTCAAATTTCTTGCAGAAATATTGTATCCACCGTGAATCTTGGCTGTAAACTTGACCTAAAGACCATTGCACTTCGTGCCCGAAATGCTGAATATAATCCCAAGGTCAGAGCGATTTTAATGTATTTTAAACTGTAATAATACAGGAATTTACTGTTAAAGGTCACTAGACCAAAATGTTTGTGTCATGCCTCCGTTTGTTGGTACCAACAAAATGAGGAATTATAGCAAAATGCGTATTTTTAAAAATTTTTTTATTGAAGAGCCACCATGTGAGAGACCCTAGAGTAATAGCAGTCTACATGTTAAACTACTAAAATTTATTTACGCATTATGATGGGGATCCTGTGACATTAAAGAACAAAATATGTAGTGTGATTGCATTTATGTTTTGAGATCTGTGTAGAGTGGAATGATAGGCTTTCTGGAATCTACTTCAAAATAATCCAGTTGGAGAATTGGGGAAGGGCATTTGGATGAAACAGGGTTGGCCAGAAGTTAATAATTTTCAGAATTGGATGGTAAGTACAAGGGAGTTTATTATATTTTTCTAAATTTGTATAACTTTTAAACTTTTTATAGTAAAAAGATTGTGGGATAACATACCTATAAGATTTTTGTTGTTAAGGTAGCAGCCTGAGTACATGGTAAGACTCTGCATTAGTAGATAAGCTGTTTTTTGTTTTTGTGTTTTTAAATAGTACAGGGGCGCCTGGGTGGCTCAGTGGGTTAAAGCCTCTGCCTTCGGCTCAGGTCATGATCTCAGGGTCCTGGGATTGTGCCTGCTTCCTCCTCTCTCTCTGCCTGCCTCTCTGCCTACCTGTGATCTCTGTCTGTCAAATAAATAAATAAAATCTTAAAAAAAAAAATAGTACCTATTTGCATTCACAGACGAGTGGACATTCTTTGAGGACCAGAGCAGACAGGTGAGGTGTTTGAATGTGGAAGATGATCAGATTGAAGGCTTCTGGGACAGGGCCCAGCAGAAGACAGTTCCCCCAAAGTTGAGAACATCTGTTCTTAGCATGCTATTTACTTTCTTACCTGGGGAGCTGGTATTAAATTTATTTTGTCAAACAAAGAGTAAGGTTTTATATAAGAAAAAGAAAACTAGGCAGAAAGAAAAACTTGAGAATTTAACTGAATTATATGTGACTGGCTGGCTGTGTAATGTGTGTCATTGTCTGGTTTGTGCCTCTCATTTTTGCCAGGTGAGCACCATTTCCTTTACTGATGTCTCCCATGTTCCCGCTTTGGTTAAATTCCCAGTCTGGGTTGCCCGTGAGGCTTTTACTCTTTGTCTCATGTGGCATTATTTGAACGTCACCTTGAAAAGAGTGGCCAAGTGGCAGCCTTCGAGCACGTGGATACTTGACAGTGGTAGAGTAGCAAAGGATAAGAAGCATCTTAAGTCTTCTAAGAAATAAATGGATTTCACTTCATATATCCAGGTTTTGTTTTGTTTTGTTTTAGTTTTCTGATGCCTAACCGAAGAATTAACTCCCAAGAATCAGTTGGGTCAGTTTTAGGATTGAAGTCTTTTTATCTCAAGTGATTGATTGTTCTGCGTCCCCCCTGCCCACCCCCAATATTTATCCACTTACTAGCAATTGTACCAGTACTACGTGGCTGGCCAGTAAATAGCTGAGGACAGTGTCATTAGCTGGCTCTGTTTTAGCCCGTGAATTTGTGATTGTTGGGGGAGTGGTTTCATGTGTTTTTTGAGCCACAATCCAGGAACTCCTGTCTTAGTTCAGGAACTCCGCAGTCAGGGTAGAAATCTCATACACAAAGTGAAATCATGTTCTCATACCGTTTTGGAAACAGTACAGAATGATGAAAACCAAAGGGAAGAAGTGAGAGAAAGAAAAGGCAGTAAATACACAAAGTCTGTTGTGCTGTCCTTGATTCAGAGAAGTCTTGGGAGGAAGCTGTATTTTCGGGAGTCATCACTTTCTGGAGGCCTTTGAGTAGATTTGGGGTTAGTGTTCAGGCAGAACCCACAGCCATTTGGATTCTGAGTATATGCAAGCTGGGGCAGGTGTCCATGCTTCTAATCCTGATGCTTGAGAAGTGTTTCAGGGAGGAGAGCCTGAAACGCTTTCATCTAGGCAGTTTGAAGCCGACTTCCCCTGATGTCTCTTTCGTGTCTCCGTCTGCTCCCTATATGTCATGTAGAGATGTGTGCGGTGATGTTTCCTCTGGAAGTGTAGCTGACCCAGAACGGGTAAATGACTCCTCTGTATATGACATTGGTTTGACCAGTAGAGGTTTCCTGTGCTATCCAGAAGTTTGCATTAAGTCACTTTGCTTTTATGAAAGACGTACCTTAGTACCTGTTTTTGCTAACAGAAAGACATCTGAGGAGAATTTTTGTTTTTACAAAACGGTAATTGTTTCCTCACTTTACTCCATTTCAGCTTACAAAAGGCTTCACAGGAATACTCCACTTTCCAGTAGCAGAGGAGGCCTGTGCTTGACAAGACCAACAGAAAATTAGTGGACCGTTAGTGGGGGCCAGGCCAGTTTTCCTAGGTCTTTCAGGAACAGCGTCATAGGGTGAGAACTTGGGGGGATTTTGAGGTGTAACTCACCTTGTCATTAGGGCTGAGACTTTAGGCCAAAGAAAATAAAACTTTTTGGAAATGTGGACTGTTTTAGCCTTGGCCTTTTAACAAAGGAAAGCTTCAGTCAGTGGGAGAACTACGTACACACTATGATTAAGCGTATCTGAAGTTTTTGGTTTGGCTACTAGATCACATCTAAGTGAGAGTTGAGAGTTTTGCCCTCTATAACAGTTTTTCTTGGCTTGTGAAGTATCCTTGTGAACTTCTCAAGTTAAGTATCCTCACCAATATGTTTGTAAAGTTTGAATCAGTGTACATATTTGTCTGTCTTCTTGGTGCCTTTTTGTTGGTATGTATACATGTGTGTGCTACGTGCCTAAGTATCAAAATTTGAAGATGATTTTGAGTGGAACCAAGACATTTTGAGATATTTAAATAAAACAGAGAAATACGATGACTAAGTTTCTGCCTCCCTTCTCAACTTGAAAATCTATATATTATTGTGTTGTCAGTGGTGGCTAACCCTAGTAAGAGCTGCTGTTTGATAAGTTAGCGACACCTCTTTCCCTAGAGTACGGTGTAATCTTAAAATTGATATTTCCTTCAGAAGTCTGATTTTTCTAATAAGTCACTAATTTATGTTTAATGTTTTAATTGGAGATATCCAGAGAAGATAGAAAACTCTTATTTTGCTCATGACATAAACCTAGATCTTACTATTAATATTTACTCATGAACCTCTAGTAGGACAATTATTTTAGTAAAAAGAGCTGTTGTAACTGTATTTTATAATAATATTTAGAAGTTAAACTATATCAGTATAAAGTATACCTTGATTATGTTAAATATTTGAATCTTTACTGAATGACTCATTTTAGGGTATATCACCAGAGCAAAACAGTCAGAATGAGGCAGGTTTAGATATATTTTGATAGTTTATTAAAATAGTTTATTTTTCTTTTTTAAGGGAAGGGAAGTAAAGTAGCTGGGTTTAGAGTCGAGCATTGTTTCACAGTTACATAGGAAGCAGACAAAGCAATACAGAAGTGTAGGGGAATGTTTGTCAGTGATAGCAGATAGCTAAGTTGGATGAGCTGTGGGTTGAGAAAAATGTTAAGTAATGATCTTGGAGCAAGTGTCTAAATCTCTAAAATACAACCTTGCCTTTTATATACAAGTGAGGAAGATGTAGCCTAGGTAGAAAGGTCCAAAATAAAAATTGCTGTCACAACTGGCTAAGAACAAAAATGGCTCATTTAACTGTTGAGACTTTGGTCAGCTTGGTTGAGCTAATTAAAATATGGAGAACATCAAATATGGCTAGTTGTTTCAGAGCCCCTTTTTATGGTATGAGAATAAACCTTTATGGTTACCTAATGGCCATTTAGGAAACCACAAAGATACTTGGATCCAAGAAGAAGAAGAAAAAGTTCTTCTTCTTCTTTTTTTTTTTAATACTTAGAGTAAGAATCTAAGGAGAAAAAGGAAAAGGCAGAACTGTTGAACTTTTTTCATCATTTAAACCATTTTACCTTTCACTTTGAAATGTAATATCAGCATGTTAAGTAAAAGACAAAATGTTGAATTTGTGATATTAAAAACTGTAATAATTTCCTTAGTAAGAAGGTACAATATATACTTATTACCTGTTGTGTCTGGTATAGTCTTTACCATTTATATTAGTTACTACTTTCAGCCAAAGCAATCAAGTGTTGTTGCTTACAGATGCAAGGAAAATTAGAAGGTAGAAGACCAAGAAATGTCTTGCTGTCTCTCCATCAGAGCACGATATATATTCGTTCTTTAATTGTTTAAAATGGTAAACATGTATATCAACATTGTCCTTCCACCAAGAAAGTGAATGGTTATTATATCAAATATTAAAAAGAAAGTAAATACCATAAAAACTTTATTGACCAGTGTTTTTATCTTTATCTTAAGAAATTATCTAAATATTAATATTTTTTTAAGTATTTGTCCAAGATCCCAGGGTAACTAACATCTGGAAGTAACTGTTTATCCATCATGGCAAGCCTGTATCATGTGTAGCATTAGAATAATTAATCTTTTATCATTTTATTTACTTTGAATATGTAATTTTACAGTTTTATAGTCTCCAGTGAATTGATCCTGTTTGACCAAGAAAACCAGTAGAGGGAATTTAAGAAGTGCTAAATGATGAGGCTTTTCCTGGGACTTGTATAAACTAGAATATAGTGCTAGTATTTTTGCATGATGGTGAAATCTGAGGGAGAACCACAGGTTTTTGTTTTTTTTTTTTAAGATTTTATTTATTTATTTGGCAGAGAGAAATCACAAGTAGGCAGAGAGTCAGGCAGAGAGAGAGAAGAGGAAGCAGGCTCCCCGCTGAGCAGAGAGCGGGACTCGATCCTAGGACCCTGAGATCATGACCTGAGCCAAAGGCAGAGGCTTAACCCACTGAGCCACCCAGGCGCCCCAGGGGACCACAGTTTTAAACTAAAATTGCTAAAGCTGTCTGATTTGTTGAAGAGTCATCTTGATTAGAAATGAATTTTTCTTTACCAGGTATTAAAATTTTTAGTTATTTGAAAGCTATTTTTTGCCTTTTATCATGTAAGCTAGTATTGTAGGCCATTAATTCAATCCATGGCTCAAATATGTTCCCTTTGAGTTATAATGTTAGCAATAAAAACATTGTTAAAACTTAAAAAGTAGAAATTAAAGATAAAAACTTTGATTTTTTTCTTAATTTGGAATTTTGTAAGTGTTAATACTTTAATACTGTTTCAAAAGCCAGTTGGAAACAGAAGGTCATTTCAGTACTTCTTGGTATGTTTGTAATCTGATTTTACTCCCACTCTGGAGGAGAGAAGGTTTATCAGTCTGTCTGCCAAAAATATCATTAATAAAACAGAGAAGTTACAATTCTAGAGGCTAGCAAATACAAGGTAGGAAGAAGTACTGGTATTTATTAAGGATGTAATAAAATAAAACGTTTTGCAAATATTATTTCTTTTCTTTAATTGGAGGTGTAGAGCGAGAGGGAGAGAACAGTTCCCAGGCAGGCTCCACGCCCAGCCCGAAGCCCGACTTGGGGCTCTATCCCACAACCCTCCTGAGATTACTACCTAAGCTGAAACTAAGAGCTGGTTGCTTTACTGCCTGCGTCACAGGCACCCCACAAATGCTACTTCTTGTTGGGATGTCTGTGAAAGAATGCACAGACCTTGGCTCGCCTTACTTAGTAGTCACCATTCATTCTGCTCCCTGTGCAAAAAGCATGCGTGATGCTATGAGGGAAGCCTGTGTGGGAACACGTGTCAGACCTTACGAGGACTCCGTATGTGACTCTGTATGTGTATTTGTCATTGTTCTTCTAAAGGAAATCAGCAGTTGGGCATGACCTCATTGACGGTTGTCTCTGACCCTTTTAGCGATTTGCTGCTGTAATCATGAGAATAAGAGAGCCCCGAACCACTGCACTGATATTCAGTTCTGGGAAGATGGTGTGCACAGGAGCCAAGAGGTAGGGTTAAGGAGTTCCTTCTCCTGGTCATATGTTACCGTGATTATCCAGTTGCATTTTATGTATATTTGATAAAATGTAACATCCAAGCTATGACTAAGGATTCCTGTACGTGAAAAATTTTATATATAGCACAGATTCATCCCCAAGTGAAAAAAAAATGGGTCAGGAACCACAAAATCTCAGAGCTGATGGTGTGAGGGAGTCCAGATGGGCTGGGTCCTGGTAGCGGGACAGCCCCTTGTGTGTTGGCCACAGAGCCCCGCTGCCCCTTGTTACAGGCCGTCGGCCTCAGGAGGGTGGGGTTGTGCAGGTCCTAACTAGTGTCCCCTTTCCGGACAAGGGTTGTTGCCTGTACTCTGCACCTGTCCGGAGTGATCCTGTCTGGGAAGGTTAATGCTTCGGGCCTTGACTCTAAGCCTTATGGAGCAGACGCCGTGTAACTGGTGGAAGGCAGTGGTTGGGGGAGGAGTAGATACATCAGCTTCGTAAAGCTTGAGCAAATGAAGTAAACTAAACTTCTGAAGTAAAAGATAATTCCTGTGCCTTGGAGTTGTCCACACGCAGAGGGGACTGTGGATGCCTTTGCTTATTTGATGAAGGGAAGGCTGTTGCTGCGGATGTTGTGGTTCCTGGTCTCTGAGTTTTTTTCAGAAGCCAAGATGCGGGTCTATCCCTGGCTTTCACAGAAGTCTTCAAGTAGGAGACCTGTTTCCCCTGGATGGAGCATCGAAAACTTCTGGTTTATCAATCAGTTCTAGGCAGTTTTTCTTTCCCAGACATGCTTTTCATGTGCACTGTTCAGCCTTCTTTATCCCTTTGCTACATGCTGAATAGTGTGTGTCTGGTTTATTTTAGTGAAATAGGAAACTGCAAATAAATTTATTTTCCTCAAGAAAAAAAAAAAGCATTGCATATATGTGTGCTGAATTTTTGTCATTCCTGTGACCCCTGCACTTGAGGGTCTTTTGCTCATAATGGTGTTACTGCTTTTATTTTGCTTTTCTTACGTAAGCTCTGCAGTACTAAGCCGTAGTTTTACCCAACTGATGAGTAGTAAGAATGGATAATGAGAGATTTGACATAAAAGAGGATAGAATTAGTGTATGCAGTCGTCACGTACAAATCGCATCAGAGATGACGATTTCCTGTCAGAATGAAGTTGTTAATTTTCGTCTCAGGGTTGTGGGGTAAAATATAGGAATACTAATGATAGTGGTGGAGATGTGATGCTCTACTTTTATAAAACCTGGGCGTGTCAGTAATTTGGTGTAAGCCTGCAATTTTCTGCCAAGGACATAGGAGTACTTTATAATAAAATAGTTAATGTCTTCTGTTACTTTCTCTTACTGGGGGAGGGTGCCGTTTTTCACTTTTTTAAAAAATAAGCTTTTCTAGTTTGGACTTTTTATAAGTTATTCATGTAAGTAATTATTTTTTTTGGCTTTGACTATGACTATCTCACTTTTTCCTTTCCCTAGTGAAGAACAGTCCAGACTAGCAGCGAGGAAATATGCCAGAGTTGTACAGAAGTTAGGTTTTCCAGCCAAGTTCTTGGACTTCAAGATTCAGAACATGGTGGGGAGCTGTGACGTGAAGTTCCCGATAAGGCTAGAAGGCCTCGTGCTGACCCACCAGCAGTTTAGCAGGTGAGCCTGAAACGTACTGCCTGTGGCAACAGTTTGTTCGTAATCTGTGTAAACACTGGTCATGATAAAACGTGCGAAACGGACAGTACGTAAGCGCAGTGATGTAGTGGCAAATGTATTTAAGGTTGAGGTTTTTTCCTTATGTCTTGGAAAATGTGTTATTCTCACTCTTCTCCTGCTTCCTGTTTCACTTATTAACATCTGTTATTCTCCTTGACTGGGATGAAATTGATTCCCTGTTATTTTATTGCTCAATCAGTGCATTTTAAATGCATTAATTAAATCTGTAACCTCTTCTGTCAATTTTTATCCCCAGTTTTTTTTTATTTCTTCTGCTGAACATTATATGTGCTCTACCAGCAAAGTGTAAACTTGAGTAAAATGAATATTCTTTCCTCTTATTTTCCCTGCCACTTACAAGGCCACTGCCCACCTTTCCAGCCTCTCTGCTCCCTGCGCCCCTCAGACTTGCCCTGCCCCTCTTGGACAGAGGCTTTTGTTGATCAGTTTTATACCTGGCACCCTCTTGTTGCACTTTCCACCTAGGAAACTTCTCACATTTCAGATGTCCTCCCAAGTGTACCTTCCTCAGGGAAGCCTGTTTTGCATTTCCACTAGGTTAATCACACATGTTATAACTGGTTCAGTCTGTCTGAACTGGGAAAATGAGGCTGCTGGGGTTCGAATCAGACATGCCACTCATGACCCTTGGTAAGGTAAGACACTGCAGAGCATAAAACTGAAGGTCTCATTTTCACTTACATCAGAAAATCCAGACTCATTAGAGATAGGTCTTCAAGTGCTGATGACAGATTGCCCTTACTGCCCTTAAGTTCTCTCTCCTTTGGGTTCACCGCCCAGTGAGTTTGTGGCTTAGTCAGTATTTTCCCTGTGCTGGTCCTCATTTTGCCCTAAAGCATGGACAGCTTTTAATTTCTAAACTGTTTTTTGCCATTTTCCTCCTAGTTACGAGCCAGAGTTATTTCCTGGTTTAATCTACAGAATGATCAAACCCAGAATTGTTCTTCTTATTTTTGTTTCTGGAAAAGTTGTATTAACAGGTAAGTTGTAACAGAAAGTAGTGTCTGAAGGTTTGAAAGAATTTCAAGAACAGCATTTTCTCAGTGCCGAGAAGAAGTTTCACAGATTGGGGACAGGTGGCTAGCAAGTGGTACAGACGGATGCCTTTGCCCCTTTGTTCTCCTCCACCCTAACAGTCTGATGAGAAACATATCCGCCAGGGCAAGGGAGAGCAGGGAAAGTAGACCACAGCAAGACCCGTAGTGGGGAGAGCAGGGAAGGTAGCCATTACATTGGTTAAGAGATGACATTTTAAGTTGGAAACCCTCCAGTAGAACTTTGAGATTCATCAGCAATGCCATTTGGAGACAACAGGCGAAGGTTCAGAAGAGTTTGCTTGAAGGCAGTAAGTGGGAGAATAAGGTTTGGTCATTGCTTCCGCGCGCTTGGGTCACAAACTGCTCAGGTCACGTGCTGATGCAGGGACTGACACTGGTCACATGTGAACTGCTGAAGGAAGCTGCAGCCATCCAGGGCACAGTTTTTAACAGTTTTAAAAACCCATTTTAGGAAAACAATACTCTAAAAACAAAAACAGCTTTGTGACAAGGGATTCCCTCATTAATGTTTTAGTGTCTGTGTCTAACTGGTAATGGAGAGAATTGTGCTTGTAGTTTTAAAGTAATTTTACCTCTTTAACATGTTAAAAGCTTTTTCCGACTCTCTTCTCCAACTTGTCTTCATAGGTGCTAAAGTCAGAGCGGAAATTTATGAAGCATTTGAAAATATCTACCCTATTCTAAAGGGTTTCAGGAAGACGACATAATGGCTGTTATGTACTCCTGCCTCTGCACCCACTTGTTTTTAAAACAAATCCGTTTTGGTACATGTAAATGGTGGTGTTGCGGACGGCCCCGATTTGGTAAGATGATGTTCTGTGGGTTGCAGCACCCCGTGAAGCTCTCCAGCACGCGTTCCTGGCGGGGTTGCCGAGAAGCGGTCTCCCTTCTGCAGAGAGAACGCCGCAGCGTTATGTAAGTTGCTCATACTGTGCTGCTGTTTGGGCAGCGCTGCCCGTTTATTTATATGTAGATTTTAACACACGCCGCTGTCAGCAAGTTGGTTTGAGGCACAAAACTTCAAGTGTTAGAGCCACCACTTCTGCAATTGATTGGACTTTTTCTTTTGTTTAATTTCCTCCCCATAAACCACAGTTTTTATATTTCTACCAGAAAAGTAAAAATCTTTTTTAAAAGTGTTGTTTTTCTAATTCGTGACTCCTAGGGGTTATTTTTGTGCCAGACACATTCCGCCTTCTCAGTATTGCAGGCCAGAGGAGCCGCGTTAATGAGCGCGGACGGCTGCGCGCATCTCTCTTCCTTCAGAGTACTCTGTACAATAAATGCTGTTTATAAGAGTGTTCGATTGATGTCATAAATGATACCTTGTAAGATTCGTGTGATCATACTGTTCAAGTTGTATTTTAGATATAATTGCCTGAAACCATTTCAGTGTGTGCTTGCTTGCTTGTTTCAATCAACATTTCATGGTATGTCCAGTGATAATGGATGAGCTACCTGAAAATTTAAGATTGCTCACGAAACATGGGTTTATTATGTTCCATATATCGAGCACCTCCTGTTTCCCCGATACATTCATTGCCTGTAATTCTCACAAAACCTGTAATTTGGTTTTGTCTTCTTTCTCAGGTGAGCAAACGCTGGCCTCAGCTGTGGTATTTGCCCCTTGGCCAGAGTCCTTCAGTATGAAAGCTGGGCTGTGTGTACAGCCTGGTGAGGTGTTTGTTTTTCTCATGAGTATTACCTGGAAATTTGTAAGTTCTTGGGTTTTATTGTTTGAGTTAATTTGTCAAAGTGTACTTTCAAGCAGTTCAGAGGCATGCAATCAGAAAGGAGGAGTTCTTTCCTTCTCTCTCTTTTGCTTAGTTCCCCAGGTATCTCCGAAGCCCTCTTCTGTGCAGATTCTTTCCTTTTGGTCCCGTGTTTAGATCATACCAAAGCATTTGTTGTTTTATAGCTTTGCTGTTTTTCAGTCAGTATGTCGTGAAGTCTGATAGCATCACAGATGTACAACACCCTCACCTACGTACCTTTACGTATTTACCGGTTTCCTTCCTTATGGGCAGTGTTGGAGCATCATGAACAGCGCGGTAGGGAGCACCCTTGCATGCCTGTTTGTGGTTCAGAGCAGACATTTCTGTAGTGAACATGCCTAGGAGAGGAGCCCCTGCCGTCCATCAATCCAATGTCCTCCTTCCATGCAAGAAACAAGTATTTTTCCACATAATAGGTCTTCTCTTAGGTTCTTTAGTCAAGTTTTATAATTTTTTCATAGAGGGCTTCTATATTTCATAAAAGTTAATTCCTAAGTATTCTCTGGCCCTATTATTAATGTAATTTTTTATTACATTTCCATTCTTGTTGACATATTGATCTTATTCCCGGTCACTTTACTGGATTCTGAAGCTTTTCCCTGTGAAACAGCACGCACAGACCTAACAGAACAAGTATTTAGCATAGCGCATTACTCAGTAGACATCCCTCCAGCCACCACTCAGAACCTTGCCCGTGTCCCAGGGGCCCCTCCTGTGCCAGTCCAGCCACAGCCCCCCCCCGCCCACCAGTAACCATTAATCTTGAGTTTTATAGTCCTCACCTAAATTACTATGAGGTGATCTTCCATTTAAAAAGAAATGGATGCTTTTCTTGTCTGTTTTACTTCTTATAGTCCCGTTCCCTATCTTTTCCTTCATTTTATTTTTTTTAAGAGTTTATTTATTTATTTGACAGACAGATCACAAGTAGGCAGAGAGGCAGGCAGAGAGAGAGGAGGAAGCAGGCTCCCCGCCGAGCAGAGAGCCCGATGCGGGGCTCGAGCCCAGGACCCCGGGATCATGACCTGAGCCGAAGGCAGAGGCTTTAACCCACTGAGCCACCCAGGTGCCCCTCCCTATCTTTTCCTTAAAATGTACAGCCAAATTTACAGCTGGTAGTTTCTTACAGTATGTGTTTTGCTATTTTCAAACACATGGTGTAGTTCAGCATGTTCCTGTGTTCGATTTCCTGCAGATGAGCGGCTACATCCAGAGGCTTGGTCCCTCTGTAAAGACTATGTAAGTGGCATGCTCTGTTGTTAGGAATCCAGTGCCCGGTTGTCTGTCTTCTCATTAATCTGTGAATTTGTTAGTGGGTTGCACATGATGAAATTCTACTTATTTTCTAGTCGTTCATGGAATACTTTTTATAAAGTGAGACATTTCATATAGCAGGATAAATGATTGCTTCTTTCCCTTTAAAAGCTTTTGAGATAAAATACCTGAGTTCATATTGATGTGTCCAATTCAAATTCAGGACTACAGAAGTTTCATTTAATCACACGTTTTTTACACTGAGAATCCTTAACTTTTTAAAGACCATGGACAGAAGAGTTAGGGAATCCCACAGTCACTTCCTTCACCTTACATTATACACGCAGTCGTCTCAGATCATACCACCACCAAGGTGATTATCAAAAAGCACTTACACATACTTATTTTGCTGTGATCTCTGAATTGTCAGGGGATGACGAGACCAGCATTCAGTATCTGAACTCAAAGGACAGGTCAGTGTATTGCTCTCTTGGTACGGGTCAGCAGCTGGGTCAGGCAGCATCTGAGCCAAACAGAAGTTTTGGGGGACAGTGGAGTATGTGGATCAGCGATAGTGAAGGACATCTTTCACAGGAACTTACTGGGTGAGATGTGATCGTTTTAGTGTTTTTCAATGCATCTTGACATTTCTAGAAGTAACTTAATTGCTTGGTGTTTTTATGTAAATTTTTGGTTTTAGGTTATTTCTATTTTGTGTTATTTTGCATATGATGGCCATCCTTTAATATGGATGCTAGCTGGCACTGTGACTTTTTCTTTCTGTTGATTTGGACTACTCTGTAAGCAGAAAGACCCTGTGAACCCTCACCCTAATTGCCAGAACCTGGTAGGGGTACACACCTCAAGAACAGCTTGGCTGGTTATTGCCAACATGCCTGTGAGAATGTTAAAATCATCTAGTGAGGTCTCCAGACAGACCCTAATGGATTTTGTTCAAGTCCTTAGCAGTCAGGGCACTATTCTGCTTTGGGAAACTCACTATAGTTCGCAGTGCGAAGACCCCCCACTAGCCCAGTTTTCCAGAAGCCACCGAACTTCCCACCAAGTGTTGATTCTCGCCACCAGTTGATGACAACTTGTAATGTGTCCTCCAGTAGCCACTGGCTCTATCACTGTATATGGGATTCTCAGACTTTGCTCTCCCAGCTTGAAAACTGGGACACCATCCTCCCTCTTTACAGCCCAGTAACAAATCTCCCTGTCGTAAGTCGATACTTTGGTTTCTCATATGGAGCGATTTCCCTGTATTTCACACACACGTTTATGAACTGTATGTATATCGGTACGCGTAAGACGTGGGCTAACAGACCAGGACTTCTCGTACAAAAGTGTAGTGACATTAACTAATGGTGACATTTAACAAAATGATGCACTTACGGCTAGATTAGCTGTTGGCTTTCCAGTGCTGATCCGCATCAGTGTCCCTTCAGGCTTGCTTTAGTGCTGGGCAGGCATCACTGGTGCTGGAAGAACTGGACGGTCACAGCGTAACTGTGAAACCTGAGGGGCTGGGAGGAGCCTTAGCACAGTCAACAGATTTAGCTGACCTCTGGGCCAGATTTCCCTAGGGAAACCCCAGTGGCCAATGCCTGCCTCCTCACTTAGATTTATTCCCCACGTGTACACTGGCATGGGAGGAGTGGGGGGAGGGGAGAAAGGCAGTCATTCTCGCCTCGCATCTCCTGTCTGAGCAGTGCTGCTGGCGGATCAAGGTCAGTTTTAAAGTAGAGCTTCTCTTGTAGTGTCAGGTATGCACCACGCTCACTTGCCTACTGGGGTTTGTATTTTTCCAGTGTCCTGGGCTTCCACATATCCTAGAGCTGGTGACACCGACCTGATTACCAGTCATGTCTCTTTGGGTTTTACCCACATAGTTTTCTCGGTTTTAACACTGCAAATTTTAGTAAGGAAAATGCTCTGCATGATGATTATCTTACTTAGGCAGTTAACCCGTTTTTATTGTAGAAAGAAACACACATAGGCAAACGATTACTTCACTTATTCCCACCATCCTTGGTTAACTTGCTCACGCTAAGTATGTATCTTTCCAGATTTCTGGAGACATACACATGTATAAATACTTTTCTAAAAATACAAACATATTGTGAGTATCTTTGTGTCCGTTGAAACCTGTATCTTGTGCGTATAGGTGTGTATCCTTAAGACTGCATTACCTTCTGTAGGGATTCACCAGAACTTAATTACCTGTCACCAGACATTTTTGTTGCACGAATATTTACACACCGTAAACTCATCTAAAACAACATCTTTATACCTTTGTCTCTGCTGTAATTATTTCTTAGGATAAATGGACTTGCAAGGTTTAAGAGACTATGCGCATTTTTAAGGCTTTACATTCTCTTCAGGGTGTATTTGTTATATCTTGCTTCCAAACAAATTCCTCTGTGTAGCCAGTCCCCAGTCTACAGTTTTCAGCACAGGTGAAGACAGCCAGGACACCCCAGTCAACACTCCTGCCCAGTCTGTCGGCCTTCAGGTGGTTGAGCAGCTGGGGCATGACCTGAGAAGAGGATGACACGATTAGAGCCCTGCGCTGAGGCAAGGAGCACTGCTTTCAACAGACCTTCCTTGCCAGAGTGATTGCAGGGCCCCTGGTCTTTTTGCTCTCTGGCTTTGACACTGAGAACCAATTACTATCGGATACAGTCTTCACAATTCCTTTCCCCCCCAAGCAACAGGTATTCCCTCCTCCTAACCCTCTGTAAGGTTAGCAGATCACAGTACAAGAGCACTTCTACCTAACCCAAATGGACTGTGACCCTAACAATTCCTTTTGATAAACCATCTGTCTTAATGACTATATCCACCTGTTTCCCTAACAAATCCACAAACTAAGACCAAACCTTACCAAGGCCTCTAAAACGCTCCTGTCACCAAGTACAAAGACCTTAAGTGCCATAACGGGAAAAGAAGGAATAGTCACAATTACAAGGGAACAAAAGGCAGACCCTAAAAACAATGACGTAACCACACTGGGAGTTGGGAGGATGGTCCAGAGGGAATAAGGACTACGTGCCAGTCAGCGGATAATGTCCAGAGACTGACAAGTCATCAGAAAAAGCATTTACTTGAGAGCACTACCGGACGAAACCGCAAGACCGTTGCCTCCAGGGAGTAAGCTCTGGGGTGGGAGGCACTTTCTGTGGTAACAACAGGACCCGTGTGCATGTGTTACTTCAGTAAAGTTTTGAGGCATTTAATAACCTCACTTACGGCAATTATATATTAAAATAGTCATTTAAGGTCATACCTGGAATTCAAATATTCTCTTGGCACCACAGGGGCAATTTGGAATATCCTTTTCTTGAGGGATATTTTCACCAGAGATCCAGATGGGTGCAATCCCTCTGCCGTATCTGAGGACCTAAGATCAGCCAGCGTCATGAGCAAACCTCCACCATCTCCTCTCAACTGCCAGCACGACTGGGTAATAATCTGGGGAACTTTGATGAACACTCACCCGAAAGTTTTACTGTTCCCCCACCTCAGACCCGGCACCATTAATACTTTTTCAGTGTTATCAAATCAGGTATGTTAGCTTATCTGACTCAGGATACCAAAATCCCATTTCGTAGAGGATGATATGGTTAGAATCTGAATCCTGGAATGTTCTGTGAGGGTCCCACCATAATCCTGTTTCTCCATTACCAGCTTCTGAATCCAAAATGTAGCCCAGAGTCTGCTTGTTTTCACAGTGAAAGGAACCTCAGTTAAAAATTTTAAAAGGGACCTGGGTGTCTGGGTGGCACAACTGGTTATGCACCTGAATCTTGGTTTCAGCTCACGTCACGGTCTCAGGGCTGTGAGATGGAGCCTCCAGGCTCAGCACGGTGTCTGCTCGTCCCTCTCCCCCTCCCCTTGCGCGCGCGCTCTTTCAGCATGCTCTCGCGAATGATAAACAAAACCTTGAAATGAAAAATTCTCCCTTGCTTTGCCCCCCTGCCCCTGCTTGTACTGCTCTCAAAATACATACATACATACTTTTAAAGAAATTTAAAGGGACAAATGTCAAATAATACACAGTTGCTTAGATAAATACTACAGAGAGAAACTGCATCGTAACCGAGTGGCTTTCCTAGGTTTTGTTAAAAGCATGTGCAATATCGGGGCACCTGGGTGGCTCAGTGGGTTGAGCCTCTGCCTGCAGGTCAGGTCATGATCTCAGGGTCCTGGAATGGAGCCCCGCATCGGGCTCTTTGCTCAGCAGGGAGCCTGCTTCCCCCGCTCCCTGTCTGCCTCAGCCTACTTGTGATCTCTGCCTGTCAAATTAAGAAAAAAAGTCTTAAACAAAAAGGCATATGCATTACTAAAAACTACCTTCGCAGTGTTTAGGACCTAGGTCTGTTCTTATGATGTTCTTCCCCTGGGTATTTATTTAATTCAGTGACTGCTTTTTAGGCATTTAGCTGAACTTTCTTCAGTGATTTAGGTTTCAGATGATTGTCTTTAAGGGGAATGATATTAATTCAAGAACAGAGATGAAGAAGGGAGACATTTGCTGAGCACTTACTATGTGCCTCCAATTCCCCCTTCATCCTCACAACTGACCTCTAATTTTTTCACACTGTAGATGCAATTATATCAGAGCTCTTCATGTAACTCTAGAATCAAGGATTATTCCCAAACCCAAAGCCCATTTTTCTTGAAAACCAGTGTCTGTGTTAACGTATCATGTTGGTTTTACAAGCAAAAGGTTCCTGTTGGATAAATGGGCAAAAATACCTGTTCCTTTCTTGCTGCCACTGGCGCAAACTGCGTGTATTACAAGCAACATCTTACTCATCTGTGTCTGATGCCTTCTTTAAAATATGGACCCCACGTGATAAAGAGCATAACCTGTCGTTTTTCAGTAATTACTGACAGGATCAGCAGACCATCTGTGTGAAGAATCCCTACTATAAGAGACTACCTTTATCGTAGTTACTTTTCAGGGACTGTACCCTGAAAACACCACCTGAGAAGAACACAAAGAAGAGTTGTAGGAGTTCCAGTTTACCTGTTCTGGCTCAAGGGCTATTTTAGTTTTAAACTTCTGGAAAATTTTATCTTCCTTGGATTCATGTTTTGCCATGGAATCCAATTCCTCCTCAAGTGCTTCACCTGAAAAATATCAGCACAACTGTTAGGGCAATAGGATTAGTGCCCATGACCTGTTATTTCCCACATGCTGCGGGTAGGAAATTTCAAACAACCAACTTCATGTTAAATGAGATTAAAGCCCCATGTTCCCCACAGGCTCTTTCCTATTTTAATGCCTTTTGTTTTCACTACTGCCCTTAAGCTGCCTGGCCCATCCCCATATCTTCATGTCTCACTCATGTCTTTTCCCAGCTGGTATACTCACTCCACCATCACTCACTCTGTGAACCTACCAGCTTGTTCTCTCTGCCCACTCCTCTCCTGGAATCCCAGCTCTCTGAACCACAGTTGTCCTCAATAGGATTTAGTCTGTGTTACATGTACCAAAGTATATTTTTGCTATCACCTGAATAGGAACTATAAACCAATAAGGTGATATTCTAAAGACTGATTTAGACTCTAAAACCCAATTTTGTGGTAGTTAAGTGCTCAAATTCTGGAGTCAACAACATGTGAGCTCAAACTGCAGTTCTGAATCTTTAACAACTTTGGTTACATGACCATGTTACCCAGAAAACTTCAAACTTCTCACTGCAAAATGAGGTACAGTTTCTAACTCACTATACTGCTTTCAGGATTTTTAATGAGATCGTGCACAAAAAGCCCTTGATGCAGAGTAAGACCCGGATAAATGCTGGCTACTAACCCTTCTCTTAGGTATCTGGTCGACCCAGATACCACATTTAGCATATCATCATCATCTCTAGGTAACCTGGAAAATTGGGTAGATGAGAGAAACATTTAAAGGGCACCTGCTCGCCAAACACTACGCCATGTGTCTTCCGTATTTGACCTTAATCTGAGAAACAGATCTGGGATCCAGAGGAGCTTACCAAATTTGCAGCATCTTGCGGAGGAGCCTTACCCAAATGACCACCTGCATACTTACCCTGACATGTCTTCATCAGAACCAGAATCTACCTGATACATATGCCAAGGAGGAGAGGGATAGGAAGGATACTGTCAAACGATAGTGTTTGAGAATCATAGGCTACAGGACTGCATTCACTTCCTGTCAGTACCTGCCTCTCTTTTTGACGTACTGAGCCTTTTCTTTCCAGCCTTTTCCTTAATCACTTAGTGAATCAAGTTCTAAAATTGGTTCCTTACCCATGCTCCCCATGATTTCTGGTTCATTTTCTTTTTCAGCAACTTCAGGTGTAATCTCATCTTCTGTTTCTATTACAATTTCAAATTCTGGAAAAAGGAAGTTGTGGTCTGGAATTGTTTTGTCCAAATAATCTGAAACAAGAGAAGGTAACTAGCATCACTACTAATCATACAGTTTTAAAGAGGATCCAGTTGTCTCCCATTTCTAACGTATACTGGATGCAGCAGCAGTTTTCCCTAATAAATCAACACACACAGTCCCTACAATTTAGGTCATAAATTAAACGCCTGTATTAAAGCAAGTTTGGGACATAACTGAGCAGGCAAGACCTCAGGGCTCCTCTCTCACAGAGGTGTTCCCGGTATCCGTTACTACGACTCTGAAAAGCATAATGCCTTCTCTCATCGTAACTTTTAATCTCAAAACCAAAAACTTGGGTTGACAGATGCTACAAAACTGAGCTACGACTTCAAATGAGTCGCTCACCGGACTGTGTACAAGCCTGCTTATGCCCGGATCTCCAGTCCAGAGTCTGGTGCTCCCTGCTGCAGTAATGTGCCTTGTGGCATCTGGAGCACGTTTTGGGGCCTAAACAGCCACAAACCCTGCAGAGATGAGCACCAGACTGGAGCTGGAGGCGCGCGCACTCTCCCGTCTCTGCAGGAGGGTCCTCGGAAGGCGGCTCGTAGGAGTAAAAGTCGTTTTTCCTGGGTAGCTGATTCCTGAAAACTAAGAGAGAATGAGGAGAAATGTTGTATCACAAATAAGACAATCCCGCAATCCGCGTATCGGAGCCTCCGGCCCCAGGGGGCTGAAAAGACCCGAATTCCTTAAACAGAGAAACAGGAGCTTTTTGACTTCAGGGATCGGATCTTCTGTCGGGGCACGAAGCCAGTTCGGCACCACAGCAGTCGGAGCCGGTCTCTGTCGGACTCCGGGTTCCGCCACGCGGACGGCAGAAGTGCGGGGCGCCGTGCGGGCCCAGCTTTCCGGACGACGGTCCGTGATGTCGGGGGAAGCGCGCCGACTGCCTTCGCCCGCACCGACGAGCCCAGGGGCGGGGCGCGGGAGGTGCCGGGGGGGTGGGGTGGGGGCTGACCCCCCCCACTCCCCGCCCCCGCCCGCCGCGCGGGACCCCCACTCCCCCCACCCCTCCCCGCCCCCGCCCCCGCCCGCCGCGCGGGACCGTCCCCCCCCCCCCCCGGCCCCCGGCCGCCGCGGCCGCTCACCGCGCAGGCCCGCGCAGCACGGCGGCGCCCGGCAGCAGAAGAGGAAGAGGCCGCGGTGGAAGGCGTCGGCGCGGCCGGGCAGCGGCGCGTACAGCTGCAGCAGGAAGACCAGCGGGCGGCCGCACAGCGCGCAGGCCAGCTCCTCGGGCCCCGGCAGCCCGGCCGCCCCCAGCCACGCCGGCCGCCCGCCCACCTTGCTTGGGAACTGCTCGCTGCGCAGCCGCCACGCCGGCGCCGCCTCCACGAAGCCTAGTTCAGCCGCACGGGCGGCCGCCATACGGCGATCGGGGCCGGCGTGCGCGGGGACCGCCTCCGCTGCCGGAAGGCGGAAGTCAGCGCAGAACCGGGTATCTGGAGCGGGCGGGGCGTGGGGGGGTGGGTGGAGCTGCCCGGGAGAGGGGGCGGGACTAAGGAACGACTTCCGGTCCCGTGACCTGGGGGCGGGGCGAGGAGTTGAAAGACCCCCCGGGAGAGGCGTGTGCAAGTTCAGCGAGTAGTTCCACGGTGTCCTTAGTGTCGTTTTTGCCTGTTCCCTGCCTTTTGGACGTGGGGCCCTTTGCCACGTGGAACACGGAGAGTTTTATTTTTTTAAGTAAAAATTGACAAGAAAATTCCAGTTCTAAATGCAACAAGTCTGACGCTTGGCAGTCTGCCGCGGAGCCGCTCCCTGCTCCTTCGAGGGCGGCCCGCTCGCCGCGCCGGTGACCTGCGGGGTCCGGCCGCGCCCCTCTGCGCGGGGAGGGCCGTCCCGGCCGGGACGTGAGCGAGTGGAGCCTTGGCCCCGACGCTTCTATTTTCGGGAGTTATTTTATAGCCGAATTGCGTCTAACGTTTCCTTTCTTCTGAGAGCAAGTTCCTTTAATTCTACTTAAACTTGAGCGTGAAAACATAGTAACAATCTTCCGTCTCGGTGTCACGTCTGGGGCGGTGGTTTGTTTCCCGAAGGGCATGTGGATCCTTCTTAGAGTCTTGAGCAACGAAATTCAGTTCTGTTTTGCTGAAGGAAAAACAACACGAGAATGTTTCTCTTTTAAAAAATTTTAAAAGATTTTATTTACTTATTTGAGGGAGAGAGAGTGGAGTGAGAGAGAACACGAGTGGGGGGCGCAGCAGGCTCCCCGCTGAGCAGTGATCCCAGGAGCCTGGGACCCTGACCTGAGCCCCCCAGGAACCCTGAGAATGTCTATTTTTAGCAAGTAGGTTCTTGAAATTGAGGAAGCCACATCCCTTCTAAGTAGGGTATTTGTAGATGTGAACTGCGTTCTGAGGGAGAAAAACCAGTTTCTTCTCTGTCGAGGTCAGGGAACAGTGCGTAAAAGCAGATCGTCAAAGAATGTTCTGCTTCACTCCAGTGAGGACTGCCTGCTCCAACCCAGTTTTACCCAACAAACTTGTCCTTCCAGCAGTGGAGTCCCAGATTGCTTAGAGAATCCAGTGACTTTTCACACCTCCAGTCTGTGACATACTCTCCTCTTTTCTGATAGACATAATTCAATCATATGAAGATGAAATAATGCCAGAGACACTCCTTCAAAACAAACCCATTTGGGAGATCTGTTTCAGTTCCTACTGTAGATCCCTCTGCTTTTTATCTTTAATTACTGAACATTTTTTACTTGGAATCAATGTATCACGAATTGTAACATGTTTAGTGGGCAAATGTTCAGATCTGTCTTCCCCTCTTTCCCCTAATTTACTGTCAGATCAGCTGTAGCCTATGACTCAGCTTTAGTTTCTGTCTTCATTACAATGGATCTGAAAACATCAGCTTTCATTTCAGAAATCGATACCATCTCCACTCCTCTCCCTAAGTCTCCAAGTGGATGTTCTCCAATGTGACCTTTCTGGCCCCTGTGTCTCCTTCCCACCCCTCCACTGAAGCACACACCTCCCCTCTGGACGTGATCTAGCACCCCCCACACTGTCACCTCAAGGCAAAGGATTTTTTGCGAGTCTATTTTGCAGAGGTTCAGCTGATGACCCTGTGACTCACATCATCACCCTCAAGTAAAGGGAGCAAGCTGGCAGGTCGATTCCCATGAGTTACCAGTATTCTGGAATACCTGCACTGAATCAGCCCCGGCAAGGACGAGTCATTTTGCTGTTGAGCACATGTGCTCCCACACTCCACTGACCTCAGATTGCCTAGGCACCAGACTCTTCCACATGCAGAAGGGAACTTACAGGGACCACTTAATAATTCTAGGTCTATAAAGAGCAAAAGGTGTTTTCCCAAAACACTGAGGAGAAAATGAAGTGGAATAGAAGTGCCCTGAGGTCACAACTGTAAGACAGTCTCTCATGTGTTGCTAGTGGGAAAGGCTCGTTTGCCCTTTGAAAACCATCCAGAACAGAGACTTCACCCATCCCTGGATGGAAAATTGGTATATTAGGTATCCTCACCTTTGTTGAGGGTCTTTAGTGGTTTTGCTGAGCCGTCAGAGTACCAAATGCTCAGCCAGACATTTGAATCTCCACAACCAAAACTGGACCTTTCTTTTGGAGTAATTTCTTGTTATACTCACTTGATATTCCTTATTTGGTGGACAATATCAGGGTCAGGGTTTAGGGTCAGGGTCAGGGTTAGGATCTGGGTCAGGGTCTTAGTGTAGGTCCGGGTCAGTCTCACATTCTGGGTCAGCATCAAGGTCAGTGTTTAGGTCAGGGCCGGGTTCTGGGTCAGGGTCAGGGTCTGGCTTGATTATAAGTGGTCTCCTTTCCTTTCTTCTCTTTCTTCTCTTTTTTCCTCTTTCTTAGCCTTTAGGATGGACATGACTCTCATGGTCACACATGCATCAGAAGTTGGTCTGGGGAGCATTGTTTTTATTCCCCTCAGTGTTGGGCTCTAAAAGAAGAGAGAAATATGGGGCTGGCCACTGACTGTTACAAATCCAACTCAACCTGAATCATGGGTTGTGGATGGCCTCAGAGGTCATGCAGGATCCTCCCACCCTCCCACCTATAAAGGGTGCTGCTGGCTCCACTCTGCCTGGGGATTCCCAGTCTCCAGCACAGGGCACTCAGTAGGCATGTGTGGATTTATATAGGATGAGGTGTGCACCAGCCCCTTTGTTCAGCTTTCTTGTGGGCTGGCGGTGCCCTCCTGGCACTGGCTGGATCCTTCATCCCATCCAAGTGATCAGGAGCAGACAACGAAGTCTCAGAAGAGCCCTTGACCTCGGAGCATCCGTACAGGCACCTGTGGTCCTCCAGCTCTGGCCAACCTTGGTCTTGACAAACCCCACAACATTTACTGAGATGACTGCATTCCCAGGCAGTGTAATAGGCCCACAGACCGTGTAGACAGCTCCTTAGGATGTTTTCATTCCCAGCGTCTATGTGGTTGAGACAAGTGCTTCCTCCCTCACAGTCTCTGAGCCTGCTAAGAGAGAGATTAATCCTCCAAATACAGAATGTGGCTCTGGCTACAACAGCCATGCAGCAGACTGTCCTTATAGTCCTTTGGCCATGGTCATAATGTAAATTTTTGAAATGCATACTTGTTAGGAATCAAGGACATAGGAACAATTGTGTCTCCCAGCAGGCAGTATCTCCCTGGGACTGCATGGTCTCAGAGAGCTGCATGCATGACCCAGGGTCTTTGGCCCTTGAGCGGCCTTCCAGGTGTGGATTCTGTGTTGTGGAAAAATCCTCAAGCCTCCCACTGCTTCACTGAACAATAATTTCCTGACCACCCTCACGTTTGGTCTCTGCTCATTGTAAAGGAGAGAGAAGAGACTGGAAATGAGCCAGTTTGTTTTCTGGGGGTTGGATGATTAATGTTGTGGGGGCAGGGATGACTCCCAGGCTTCCCTCCTCCCAGGGATACGAGTGAGGTCTGTGTGCCTTCCAGTCTCTGATAAATGAGGACTCAATGCCCAGGGCAGGAGCCTTGAGTTTCCCACCAACAGCAAACCGCTTTTTCAGCAGTTGGAAGAGGGTCTTGCCATCATGGGAGGACAAGAAGAACACTGGATGGGTGGCTTCAGCCCCTGACCCTAAGTGGGCCCCTTCCTTTCCTGGGCTTCAGATTCCACAGCCGTGTAGTCACCCACCAGTGATGTGGGATCTGCTGCTTTTCCAGCCCAGCATCTGTTCTCATGTCCAAAGCCAGCATCTCAGCTTCCCTTTGGGAACCACCTCTTGCCTGCCTCCCATCCAAACAGTTCCGGAGGGCAGACCCCACATTCCACCCACCTCAAAGATGGACACATGATCCAAGTCTACCCAACCCTGTGCTCTGTCCTCTGGGTGCTCTGATGGCTTCAAGGATGATAGTATGACCCAAGCCAGGCCAAAGACACTTAAATCCATGACCTCATGGAACCCAAGAGAAAGAGAAACTCTTCCCATTAGAATGGATGGCGAGTGAGTGTCAGCCTGGAGTTATGGGAAGCCCCAGAAGCAGTGAGAGAGACTGTGCCTATGAACGGCTCCTCCCCATAGCACTTAGCAGGATGGAGGGTCGGAGAGGGTCCAAGTCACACTGTGAGAGAGTGAGCCCCTGAGCCTGCCAAGTCCAAACCCAGTCTTAACTTGCCTCTTGCAAGTGTTAATGTATTTCTACCGTTAAAAAATATTGATTTATTTCACTTCAGTAGGTGCATCAGGATTGACAGTCCCTGAGACTTCCCTTGCATAGTGTCCTTACTGGGAGTAGCATGGCTGGGGGAGAAGACGACGATAGGTGGGGCCGGTTTCAGGACAGCTCCAAAACAGCTCTGCCTTGTTCCTTCTTTGTCTCCAGAGAGGAAAACCCCAGAACAGTGAGGGGAGAACCAGCAGGAGGAAGAGGCTCTTGGATGGTCAATTGCCTGCTTGCTTTCCCCTTATTTTAGAGTCCATTTTGTTAATGTGCATTTTTATTAGGAAATCACCTATTTCCTCTAGCCTTCCTTTCTGATGCAATAGGTTTCTCTTACCTGACCTTTAATTTCTACTCTTTCCATTTTTTTTGTCAGGATTGCCACAATTAATGAACAAATGTTGGTACCTTATTATTTACTGAAGTCCATACCTTATTCAGGTTCCCTCGGTTCTACTTGTTCCAGCTCCAGTTTCCTGGGCAGGACAGCACATGACATGTGATCATCACATCTCTTTAGGCTCTCCTTGGCTGGGACATGTGTTGATGACCTGGACAATGTTGAGGAGGATTGGTCAGACATTTTGTACATAGACCTGCATTGGGATTTACTTGTTTTTCTCTTCGTTCGACTGGGGTTGTAGTTTTCGGGGAATCAGATCACAGAGCTAAAGTGCTCTGTCATCACTGTACAACAAGGGAACACTTGTCTCTGTCTGTGTTAATGCTGGCCACCTGGCCGAGGCAGTGTTGGTCAGGCTTCCCCTCCATGAAATTACTCTTCCCCATGTGTGTGCTGTGACTTCAGGAGCAGGAAGACACCTGCCGAGCCACACACTTCCGGAGATGGGAGTTAGCTTCTCCGCCTTGATGGGTGGCTGAGTGTTTACAGCTGTTATTGGAATTCTGTTAGAAGAGGTCTACTCAACCCCAATTGTAAAAACCTGTGAAATCTATTAATAAAAAAATAAAACTGGGTAATTTAAAAGTTCACCTTGGCTTTATTGAACTGTTCTTGAATTGGGCAGCATCCCATCCAGCAAATAGGATCTTCTTTGAGCTGCATGGAAGGAAAGGCTTTTAAAAGCAGACAGGGGATTGGAGAAAAGTAAATTATTAGCAAAGGATGCATTGTTTTAGGCAAGGTCAGCCTCCTAAGGGGAATAGAAGGGGCCATTCAGTACATTTTCCAGGTTGACTGGTTAAAGTTTACATGGAGACGAGGGTATGTGAAACTGTGGTTGGGTTACAAAGTAAGTCCTTGTTTGCTGACCTGGGTCTCTTAACATAAGTGACCCCATTTTGGGCCTGTGGTTTCTTTTTAACAAATCATTTATTTTTACCAGCACTTTCCATCGTCTCCTGTTTTCCACTGACATAATTCTATCTTTCTGGGATTTTTTCTTGGTACTTCTTTACTTTCTGATACTTTAAGTTATCCTGGCTCCTACATTTGCTGTCTCAGTCCTAGTGTTGGCAATTTCTTCAAAGAGGCCTGGCTCTTTTTCATTAGAGAATGGTATTAAAGTCTCACCTGTGGGAATTGACCTTGCTCAGTGGGCAGTGCAAGGCAACAAATGCATCTATTCCCACCTATGCCGACACACCTAGTTATGAAGATTTCTGTGTGGAACTGTCTGTGTCCATATCCAGCTAAAGATGAGCTTATACTGATGTCTCCAACCTGATCTACCACCACGTGGAGCTGTGATCTTCTCCCTTTGCTGGTCTGTAACTTTCTACTCCACCAATGACAAACTGGCTCTCGCCGCCTGCCATGTATTTACTTCATTGCTCCATTCCAGATTATAGATGTGGTGTTTCCAGATCTGTCACTACCACCCTGATGGGAAAGAACTTGGTGAAATTGAGTCCACTGTGTAGGCACAGCACATTTTCCCTTTAGTATACAGACTCCACTCATTTCCAAAGTTACTTAGGTCAGCATCTTTTGCCATACAACCTGCAGTGAGTGTTTTTTCAGACATTTCCAATACAGTTAGATTACTTGTCATATTCTGTATTCCACTGAGGGGGCAGAAGAAATTTTGCTCATTTGAAGGTTCTTCCAGCGGGACTGGGAATTACGTTGACACAAGACAAGATTAACAGGAGGAAAAAAACCCACAAAGTTTAATCATGTACACATGATTAAATGACCAAGGCAGGCAGGTTTCATACTTTGTGGACAGATAGAAAATCAATCTGTGAGGAATTCACAGAAGAAAGAAAACAACCTTGGGAGCTTCAATTACTAAGGAGTTCTAAATTTGACTTGGGGTAGTAAATTAGTCAAAAGTAACAAGGGCTGTTTATGCAGACTTCTGGGCTCTAAATTTCCCAACTCTGGTGATTAGGAAGTCTTTTCACCTCCTTGTACAGGGACATCTTCACATGGAGATTGATTTCCCAGCAGCAGGGGGACAGAGGAGGGTCTGAATGTCCCTCTGACATAGGCTGTCTCTTAAGTAACTTTTATTTAAAATGATCAGTATGCGAAAGTGGCACATTTGAGGCATTCTGCCTTTGGCCCCAATATCCCACATCCTAAATGTGACATTCCCACATCCTGAATTACTTAACTTGAGTAGGTGATGATTTACTCTTTGAGATGTGAAAATGTTTGGGTTTTGACAAATGCACAGTGGCAGGTATCCAGTTGTAAAACTTCAAACTCCCCACCCCATGATCCTTTTGTCATCTCTAGTTTTGCCTTTTCCAGGATGTCCTATAAATGGGGTCATAGAGTGTATAGCCTTTTCAGACTGAATTCTCTCACTTAGCAAAATACACATAAGAATTGGGAAGCCTGGGTGGTTCAGTTGGTTAAGCATCTGCCTTCGGCTCCGTCATGATCCCAGGGTCCTGGACTCTATTCCTGGGTTGGGCTCCTTGCTCAGCGGGGAGCCTGCTTCTCCCTCTGCCTCTGTTCCCCCTGCTTGTGCTCACTAGTGTGCTGTCTCTCTCTTTCTGACAAACAAATAAACAAATACACATAAGATTGATCCATGTCCCTGTTTGGGGTGACGGTTCGTTCGTTTTTATTGCTGAATAGATCAACAGGAGAAAAACAAACAGAAGTTTAATGACCTCCATATGTTCTGTATTCATGGGAGATACCCAGGAAAAGGGAATAACTCCCCAAGGCCATGCTCACTCTCAATGCCATATTCAACTAAAGACACAAAGATTTTGGGCCGTGGGAAGGCCAGTTAAGGGACATTACCAGGCCAGGCACAGTAAAGGAGAGTATGGTCGTCATGCAGATTCATGTCTGTGCCGTCTCCTTTGGTAAGAATGTCTTGAGATTTAGTCATTCTTCTAAGCCTGGTGCAGAGAGGGAGACGCCCTGACAAATGGCGCTTTCCCTTACAAGTGTACATTTTACTCACCAGATGGCAACCTCTGCTCAGTTTTCAGAGATTCTCCTGTGTCTGCTGATTCTTAAAATTAATAGACCCCAAACAACCCTTGTGCCCAAGAGGCATGTCTGGGGTGGCATATTCTGCTTTCTTCACATGGATGCACTCCAGTTTGCTTATGGGTTCATCTGTTGAAGTACATCCTGATTTCTTTCAGGTTTTAACCATGAGATATAGAGCTGTGTGCCTAACTGTGCGAGAGATTTTGTTTGGAATTAGCTTTTCAGAGCAGTTGTCTAGATACCAGAAGCATGCTTGTTGGGTCCTAAGGTGAGATTTATTTAGCTTTGGAAAGAAACTGCCAAACTGTTTTCTGAAGCAGCCCTACATGCATTTCCGCAGTGTGAAGTACACTTGCTGTCATTTCTCACCTTCTAGCAATCAGTATTCTTGCTTTCTATAGTTTAGCATTTCTAATAGGGGTATAGTGCTCTCATTGCTTTTAAAGATATTTTACTTATTTATTATTTTTTTTAAAGATTTTGTTTATTTTTGTGAGAGAGAGCATAGCATGAGCATGGGGGGGGTGGGGGGAGGGGGGGAGGGGCAGAAGGATAAGCAGACTCCTGGCTGAGCAGGGAGCCCAATGTGGGACTTGATCTCAGGACCCCGGGATCATGACTTGAGCCAAAGGCAGATGCCTGACCAACTGAACCACCCAGGCACTTTCATTGTTGTTGTTTTTGTTGTTATAAGATTCTATTTATCCATTTGAGAGAGTGAGAGCTAGAGAGGGAGCACACATGGGGTGAGAGGCAGAGGGAGAAACAGACCCTTGGCTGAGCAGGGAGCCCAACCGGGGCTCAATCCTAGGACCCTGGGATCATGACTGGAGCTGAAGGCAGACGCCCAATGGACGAAGTCACCCAGGTGCCCCGGTCTCTGTTGTTTACATTTATAATTTCCTAGTGACAGAGGATGTCGAGCGTATCTCGTGCACTTGTTTGTCATCGGCACATCTTTGTCTTGTCATCTATGCAGACACTCACCATTATCAATTAGGTTATTTTCTTTTTGTTGAGTTCTGAGAGTTTGTTTGTATATTTTAAGTACAAATCCTCTATCAGATACGTTTTGCAAATGTTTCCTCCCAGTCTGCGGCTTGCCTTTTAGTTTTCCGAGTGGGGTTCTTCACAGAGAAGTTTTAATTTTAGAAAGTTCATGTTACCAATTTTTTTCTTTTGTGGACTGATCTTTGGTGGTGTGTGTCAAAAATCCTCACGGAACCCAAGATCGTGTAGATTTTATGTTTTCTTTTTGATATTTTGACGGTTTTGCATTTTGAATTTATCTACAATTTTGAATGAATTTTGATATAAGTTGTAAAGTTTGTATCTGCATTTCATTTAATTTCATACAGTTTCCAATTAATTGTTCCGATTTCTGCGGATGTCAGGGGCTTGGGCTTGATTGCAGTTTGGACTTGGAAAATGTAACGGATTCAGCGGCTCCAGGAGGGAAGAGGCGCCTCCACCCAACCCAGGGCCTCCACTGCCGGCAGGGGGCGCCCGAGCGCGGCGGCCGGACGGGTGCGGGGCACGCGCGGCGCTTCTGACCGGAGTCCGACCTCCTCAGCGCCGGCTGTGGGGGCTTCCAGAGGAGGAGCGGCGCGACCACGCGGACGGGAGCCGCTGACGGGACCGCGGGGGAGGACGTGGGGCCGCGTCCACGCGGACGGGAGCCTCCTCAGGCCCCGCGGCGGGAGAAGAAGGTGAGCAGAAGCCGCCGGACGGGGACTGCCGAGGGGGCGCGAGGCTCACAGGACCCCCGGAGGAAGGGCGCGCTGTGTAGACGGTGCGGCTTCCGTGGCTTTGTGTGCGGCGCGGCGGCCTCCCGCGGGGCTGTGGGGTCCCCCCTGCCTGGGCTCGGATGCGCCCCGGGTCGCGGCAGTGTCCGTGCGCCGCGGACGTGGCTCCTGGGGCTCCTCAGACGGTCCGGGCGCGGCCGCCCCCTCGGGGCTCGTGCTCCCCCCGCCTCGGCCCCGCGCGTCCTTCCCGCGTCCACACCCTCTGGACCCGGCGGGCTCGGCCTCCCTCCCGGAGTCCGACGTCGTCTCTGCTCCTGCGACCTGGTGCTGCGGGGGTGTCGGGAAGCGTCGCGTCCTCTGCGGTGACCTCGGATCTGCGGGACCGTGTCGCCGCCGCACAGACGCGTCATCATCCCCGCACGCAGACCCCCCGCTGTCGCTTCCGAACCACGTCTGCCGCGTCGCACGGGCTGCTTCGGGCGTTTGACCCCAAACAGCGACACCGTTCTGCGGAACCCCCACGGAACCCCAGGTGAGGAAACCCTGACGGCGCCCGCAGTGGCCCCCGGACCGCAGGCCACTTGAGTGGCCGCCGCCTGCCGCACCGTCCGCGCGTCTTCTCCGGTCCCGTCCGGTTTTCTTCTCCCTGAGCCGCTCGCGAGACTCACCGGTGTGCGCGACCCTGACGGGTTTACGGAGCGCAGAGGCTCCCGTCTGGCGCGCATTTCCACAGGGTTACGTCACTGGGGCCGTTTCCGGGGTCCGCGCGTGGGGACAGGCGGCATCCTTCGTGTTCTCACGGCGACTAAACACGACGACACGGACCGCTTCAGACGCGGCCGGGGGCAGTTCCGCAGCCTCAGCCGAGGTCACGGGCCGCAGTCGTTCTCCAGAACGTTCTCGCTCTCCCCGAGGCGACTGTGCGCGCGAAACACCAGCCTCCGGCCCCTCCCTCGGCCCCGCAGCCGCACCCGACTGTGTGTCCCGGACGCCTCCTCCGAGCGGGGTCCCGGTGTCCGTCCTTGCGTGAGCGCCGGCTGCCGGCTCCGCTCGGAGATCCGGAGCGAGGGCCGGCCGCCGGC